>NC_071102.1:42965000-43265000 GCF_024256425.1 Clarias gariepinus | reverse complement strand
TATTTCTATGGGATGTTTTGCAGGTTTGGCCAAATACTTTTGTCCATATAGTGTACATTAAGCTTTCCCTTGGTATACTGACCAATAACACTGACTGAATTATTTCACACTTATATAGAAACACTGTATAGTTCCCAATATGAGGTACCATTCAAAAGTTTGGACACAAGTTTGGATGTATTTCCTACATGGTTAAACACTTTTTTCAAAACTGTGAAGTTAGGTAACAACAAAAACAACAACAGTCAGCTGTTATAACATTAATTTCATCTGTCCTGGAATAGTTCACCCAAAAACAGTATTGCCAAGTGCTTTTGCAAAACCCATTAGGCGCTATGATGGAACCGGCCAAAACTTACCTTAAAAGACCAAAACTTACCTCTGCTGCAGAGGAGAAGTTCATTTAGAGTTACCAACCTCAGAAATCACAAATTAACAAACAGCACCAACAATATTAAGTGTTCAAAGGAGATCATTGTGTATTTTGGACGCTTCAACATTGTTTTACAATGTAGAAAAAAAATCAGGACAAGACAATGGAATGGAATTACACTTGAATGGTAGTGTACTGTATGTCCTCAATAATACATTTTAAACAGACAAACAAACAAACAAACAAACAAACAAATAACCTGCTGCAGATCATATTGTTTATTGCAGTTCATCCCAGAAATTTATCAATGTTGAGTGTAGTAATGAGCTTACTCGAAGCGATGACACAAAAAGCTAATGTAAATACCTGACTTACAAAATTGAGCAAAAATTCCAACTCAAAGACATGACTTAAAGCACTGTCTCGAAGAGCTGACTTAAACTATTGATTTCAAGAGCTCACTCAATAACTTGACTTTAAATCCTCACTCAAAAGTTCTCTCAAATGGATAATTTAAAGAAATGACTCCAAGAACGATCTCAAACAGATGACCCAAAGAACCTGACTCAAATGAATGACTCCAAGTGCTGACTCAGGGAGGTAACTTGGGGAGCTTATTCAAATTGCAAACTTGAGCTCACGCAAAGACTCAATGAACTCTAATTAAAAAGTTAAGTCAAAAGGTCAATTCAAGCAGTTGACTCAAAGAGCTGATTCAAAGAGCTACTGTAACTCAAAGAGCAAACTAGAGACCTGACTCAAAGAGCTGTCTCATATTTTTAATTAAAGGAGTTAATCCAAATGGCTAACTCAAAGAACTTACTTAAAGACCCAACTCAAAGATGAAAAAAACTGACTAGCTTGGTTGGATTCTAGGTTAAGGTTAGGGGTTAGGGGTTGAAATAATTTGCAAATATTTGTCCATTTTTTTTTACATGAAATATTTATTTGTTCATTTAAGCTACTTTATGACCAATCAAACTGTGAAGCGAAGTGATGGAACGGAAATCATGAACAGGGGCTGGCGTTTCTTGATATACAGGAGGAAGATAAAACACCAGCATGCTTTGTGTTCCAGATGCTTGGTGTATTCCTGTGAGATTTGCATTGTGCATAAGGTCAAATGAAAGAAAAAGACTACATCAATCGCAGATGTGAACCTGTAGTTTTACAGATCTTAATTAGGCATTCGCCTGGGGTGAAATACTGAATGTTTACACTCGTGAGTATGTTTGATTCATCATAAGAAGCATCAAGGAAACACAGGCGCATGGAGACATTTGTGTATTTATATAAGACAATGTAGCTAGAGGGCTGTTTCGGTACAATCTGGAGATTCACACACACTGAGAAATGGAGTGTGTTTGGGGAGTTAAATGGAATTCTTATTTACAGCTCATGATGAGTCCGGGGATGAAAAAGCGCCTGCGGAGAGAGAGAGCGCTGGGTGTTAAACAGCTTCTTCATCATGATCGGATTATACCCCCCCTCCCTCCCCACACACACACACACCGAACACAGACATAACTAAACAATGCCCACCCACATGAAGCTCAGGCACACAAATCTGTCAGTATCTAAACATTAATAAAGGTGACATAAAATAAAATAAAAGCTCCATCAGTAGTTACGGCATCTGGAGTGTCTTCTTAAAACATCTGGTTAAGACACAAACTGAACCATAACCAAACAGGAACCATTTATTGTCTATAAACCCGAAAAAAAAAAGAATTAAATTTAATTTTCTAAAATTATCCTACTGACGAAAAAAACAAAACAAGACAACACACTAACACTTTACGACATAGTGCCAAGTTACTGCACTTGCCTGTTTTTTCACAAAAAGATCTAAAACAAGTCTTAAATGATCGCCAGTTAGCTGTGCTGCTTCTTTACACGTAAACATTTACTCTCCTAAATGACTCCTAAGTTCAAGTAATAGATCACAAAACTCATATAACCAGAGCAAATAAACCTCCAGGTAGAGTGTAGAATGTAAAATGTAGTGTGTGTTGTCTGTGTGTGTGTATGTGTGTCCATAATTCACTCAACACATCTGGTCTTCTGGCCTGTGCTAGCATGGCCGCAGAACTAGCCGTATTTTCTTTTGGCAGACCTCGGCCTTGAAACGACCAGAAAATTAAATCACCTTGTGTTTATTATTTGTGCACAGGAGTATATTTATAATGTGCTGTTTTTTAACCTGTCAACATGCGAGTGAGAGCGAGACCAACCCAGCCTCTTTTATTTCGTTCAGTATAAATCTGCTGTAAAGTTGGACACTGTATTATAATATTAATACATTTAACGCACAGACTTTATATTTTCCTTTATAGGTTTGTCTTTTACTTTTTGTTTTCAGTGCTTTGTTTGGTGTCATACAGCACGGAGACTTCTTTTTAATACAGTATATCGAGCAGCAGCCATACACAGCGGTGGCCAAAAGTATTAAGACAACATATGCCATGCATTATAGAAAGTTCTTCCTGTACAAGTCAGTAATTAGTTCTCGTCTATCTGACCGAAGAGTTCTAATTAGAATCAGCTGGTTTCGTTAATGGATGGAAGAAATATGTGGCAGGACGGTTACTTTCTGAAGCCAGTGTGTCCACATCTGCACAAAAATAGCTGAAACTAGGGCATTCAGAAATGAATTGTGGACTTCTGTGGAGGATTTATGTACTGTACATGATCAGTACTGCAGACGTCTTTTTGTCTTTAAACACTATCCAGCAGGTTTTAAAGAGTAAAGGCCTTTATATTAAATATTTATTGTTGTAGATAAATTTCACTCACTCACTTACACACTCACTCACTCACTCACTCACCATCATTACCACTTTATCCTGTATAAAGGGTCAGGGGGCATGGATCCTATCCCAGGAGAATTAGGACACGAAGCAGGGTGCATCCTGGACCGGGTGCTAATCCATTACAGGGCTCCCCCACGCTCATTTACACATTACAGGCAATTTAGAAACACAAATTAACCTAATCGGCATGTCTTTGGACTGTGGGAGGAAACCAGGAGTACCCAGAGGAAACCCACCCAGCACAGGACATGCACATAGACCTTGAGGCAGGAATCAAACCCTGACCCTGGAGGTGCAAGGCGGCAGTGCTAACCACTAAGTCTAGATAGATTTTATGGCATAAAGTAATCAATTATTCTTATTATCTTTATGGTCATTATTTAGAATTTTTGAGACATTAAATTTTTTCAATTAAAACATTTAACTCAACATTTTTGGCCCCTAGTATTTGTTATTACTAAAGAAAGAATTATGAAGAATGCATTCGTTATGAATCTGTGGTTTGAATTACAGCTGGATCTACTTTCTGAACTGCTGTTATGGAAAACTAATCAACAACTTCTGACCAGAATTCATCAGTACCAGCACATTTCATTAAGACTATCATATTGTTGCTGTTAAATTAGTGTAGATTATTAGAACTGGGTGTAAGTATTTTGCATCATGTATCACACTGCATGAATACACTGTGTGAATTGGTGTTGACTCCGGCAATGAGATAAATCCACTCTACGCTTGTACACTTGTATAAAAGATTCCGATTGCGATGATTTGCAGGCCGCTGATCCACTTGCCCCTTTAGTTATCATCATTAAAACGTTACAGGTGGGAACCGAGGCAAGGCCTCCGCCTTCAGGATCACCGCTGACTTTTTTAAGCGCAAGAGCAATCGTAAACAGGCGAGCGTTCTCTGTCTGAGAAGCTCTGTTGCTCCTGGGTTGGATTGGTTTGCATCAGGTTTAATGTGTACGAGCATGTGCTCGAAGCGATCATCTCGAAATAACAGAGATATATCACTGGTGCAAAGCGTCCTCCGCTAGAAAGCAATATGTTGTGAATTTAAAAACTGGCATACGCATAAAGAGAAAATCCAAACCATACTTCATTTTGGATACATGTTTAAGGGTGTACGTTCTAACATCTTGGTGACTTGCATGTGTTTGGCCAGTGAATGTTTGATGATGTCACTTAAGAAAAAAAAAAATGGAAATGAAAGAATTTTATTCGAACATTTTATCGGAATAAATGTAAAGGTTGAGATAAAAAAGGCTGCACATGACTTCTAAAAGTTAAGCACATAAATAAAGACTTGTAGGACATCCTGTTGTAGGAAAATAATATTTTTATAGAAATCACTAAATGACGGATAGGATTTAAATCTATTAAAACCACCTCCTGGAACATCACACTATTAATTTAAACCTTGTGTGTACACAGAACTGAATGATATGTTAGCACTTTGTGTGGTTATCTGTTTTTGTAATCATTTGCTAAGGCATCCAAGCACAACAGTGTGTGTGTGTGTGTGTGTGTGTGTGTGTGTGGTGAGTCAGAGTTTATCAGTGTGGTCAGATCCTGAAGTTAGTAAACTGACAAATTAGTGTGATAAGCATTGTTTGTTCTTAAGGTTACCGAGCTTGGTGCATGACTTTATTCCTCTTTATCATCATATAGTTTTGCTCTTTTTTTAAAAGCTAGTTTATTAATATGCAAAAAAATTATTGAGAAATTGATATTTTTTATAGTCTGGACCTGGACTTAAATGTTTCCAAAAAAGGATTCTAGATAAACGCTTTAAACAAGGCATGAGAATCACCAGAGACCGATATGATTATCGTGATTATCATAATACCTAGGTGTAGGTTTTATTTATATTGTGAATTTTAGTAAATCTCACGCTTTACAAATATCCTGAATTGATATAATTTTTTCAGATTTTGTTGCAGTACAAAAATAAAAATATGTAACTAAATCGATTTTTCCCAATGTCTACTAAAACACAGTACCTAGCTTACAATTAGAGCTAAACTATATATATATCCTAAAATCTATGGGATCCAATAATAACTCTTTATATGATCTTTTATTATACTGTAAATTCTTAGAATAAAATCCAGTAGGTAGCTGCAATATTTTTAGTTCTGAATGTAAAAATATATACTGTACATTTTTAATGCTTTTAAGAACATAATGTTTTAAAAACAAAGTGAAGCAAATTATTATTTATAGACCACTGTAGTGATGTCACTTCTGGAATTTTACTCTAGGCTTCTCAAAATTTGTTTATTTTCACTTGAAACTATGAGGAAACCTTAATGACCAAAATGTTTTGAAGACCAAAAAATTTTTTTTCCCATTACCTACTTGCAACTGCTTGGTCTATATAACTAAAATAAAAAAGCATTAGCACAGTGCTGCATTCTTCCAAAATCAGCTTCAAGACACCCATCACAGTGGTGATAAATGCCTTTAAGAGAAAACAGTAAGAGGTTCCTGAGTGTGAACGAAGCCGGGGCGCGGAGTGACGCTGCAAGGCTGAGGCATGCCGGTGTCCACCAAATGTGTTTGCTTGTGAGGAAAACCAAACAGAACGTCTCTCTGTTTACCTGACCAAAGAAAGCTCTCCATCTCCATCCCAGGGACAGCTGAAGCTCAAGGAGGTCATGGGCTTCATCGCTCTTTTGCACATCCCTGGAGCTAATTATAACGTCTCAGAGGAGCTTGAACTGAGATCCTCAAGTTTGGGCAGTTTGGTCCACTGGGGAATGTCAACAACTTAAAATAGATGACAATGTGACCTTGTAAAATTAGCACACAGATTAGAAACTAACTTCTTTGTATTTAATATCCATGTACAGTACATGATGCAGCCCAAGACCAGGTAGCAAGGGTGTTTGTCTGCAGGCTACATATTAGAGTAGACTTATTAGAGACATTATGAAGAAAATGAATTAATTAAGTCTTCAAGGAAGCAGGAAGAATCTTCAGTGTGCCTGGTCAGTAATGTAGCAATAAAGTAACATACAAGTGTGCAATGTACAGGTGGAGTGTTTTGGAGAAAAAAAAGTTTTTAGATCGTAAACTCTGTGGCGATATTGACTTGAACACCCAGCCCACCAAGGGCTCATCTCAAGTTTACATTCAGCTGAATAAGCCCGTATTATGGTGAAGCAAATCTGGTCAGAGGAAACTGACGGAGTTGGAACAAGAAAGTCATTTTTATACAGTCATATGTATGATAGGGGGTTTATCAGTAATTGGAGTATAGAAGTTAGCTATATGGGAAAGGAATGCATTGATGAATCATCTGTCCCAAGTCTTGGGCAGGTAATGGATTAGTCCGTAAGTCAGTCACTGGGGTCTTGAAGTAGAAAGTTCTTCATCTGCTCTGGTTTGCACCACAGGATCCATTCTTCTTTTAAACCCCATACCCCCCCCTCCCCCCCAATCACCACCACCTTTACAGCTTCCCTCCTGTCATCTCTCAGCAGGACCTTTCCTACAGGTTTAGTAACCCTTGCTGGGATGGTGTGATGCAGGGGGGAAATTGAGTGGTGATAAAAGGGGTTTTGGGGATTGAGGGGGTTGGGATGGTGGTCACTTTGCCCTTGCCCCCTGCCCTCTAGAAGCCCTCCCTCTCCCAGCTTCTTCACATTGATGACTTTATCTGTCAGCAGATGGCGAAACCCACCCGCATAGTGTTGACTCAGGCGAAGACGCAAAACAAACGGAGGACTCAGTTCAAGCTTAGCTCCATTTATCTCTCCATCCACAAGTAGCCATTAGACTCTATATGAATTCCACTGCATACTCCGAAGTTAACCTTTTACCATCATGCTACTTCATTTAGTTAATATAGCATAGCGATGAACTTAAATACAGATACAAATATGAGGTGGACTGTGCAGTTTTTGTTGCCAGAAAGTAGGATTTGAGTACATTTTGCTCCAACTGGTCTGGGATCAGTTGTCCCAAGAAGATAACCCCCAGCATAGTAAACAGGATGTGCTCGTTATGATGAACCCATGGCCTTCTCTCATGTGACCAGAATGTTACCTCCAGAAGCCATGTCATGGAAACAGTGCACCAGTGGGCATGGGCAAAGGTTAGCCATTTAAGGCAAAACAAGCTCTGGACACTGGGGATTGATCAAGAACAAGCTGGACCGATGTGCATGAACACATTAGCATCACTATTTATGGGTTGTTGATGGGAAAATTAGTAAACCCTTGAGACATAAGGGTGATGGAAGGAATTTATCGATGACTTGAGATGAAACATCAATAAATAAGCCATATATTATTCCCCACAGCAAGTCTTTACATTTTAATACATGTTGTAGAAGTAGGGCATATCTCTGGGGGCCAAAGACTAGCCAGGGCTGTTTTCATTCCATCATAAAAAAAGGAATGATACATTAGAAGAAAAATTATTCTTGCTAACAGACCATGGTGATTAACTCTCCTTTGTGTATTAATGGAGAAATTAACCTTGCAAGATGGATTCCTGCTGGAGATTTCCTCACCTTCCCAGTGGAACACATGGCTTGCATCTCATAGCAGAGCAGGCAATGCGAAACTTATGGTTCGTATACAAGACAGCGTACTGAACCTAGCTTAGAAAGCTGACTCAGAAAGACAGATTCCTTTTCCACTCGCTTACCGTGCCCAGACAGGAACTCTCTGCAGTCACTCTCCTCCCTCTTGTTGGTTTTGCTTTGTGGCTTTTCATTGAAGCGACCACTTAAGCATCTGGTTCTGCATTCAGTGCATCCATAACCCTAAGTCCTGACCTTGCAGGGTCACGATGGATGTCACCAGACAATGGCATGGCCACCCTAACCGTTCTCACTTCAAAAAAAAAAAAAAAAAGACTTAACATGACCAAGTTGACCCTGTCTCTCCAAGTCCTGTGTGCGTAAAGGGTGGGGTGTTTTTGTGGTCTTCTCTGAGACCTGCCGATTCATCCTCTCTTTGGCATTCAGGAAGACTCGCTTTGAAGCACAGGAAGGCTCAGGGAATATCTCTACATAATACTTAAAAGGGAGAGGAGGTCATTGCCTTGAGTACCTGAACTACTAAAGGTATTTGTTTGCACGGGAATTCAATTAGTTAACACAGAGCAGCGGTTGAGCGTCAAATGTGTCACGACCCAATCGTTAATCACATTAGACAGCCATGGGCTCATGATTTAACGCACAATGAAATTAGTGCTGGGATCCTTTTTATTTAACCTTCGATTTGGCTTATAAACGTTAAAGGTTTATTTGTTGCATCTAAAACCTTCATGATTTCATCTTTTTTTTTTACCACAGATGTATAGAGATTGAGTTCCGTTTGATTTTCTGTCACCTCTGGTGATTCTACTGAAATCAGCAGTTTCTGAAAGGTTCAAACTGCCACCCACAACCATACCAGAGTTAAAATCAAAGCCTTTCCTTCACCTCCATCTCCATGATTTTATGCCTTACCCTGCTGACACATGATTGGTTAAATAAAATAAATAAATATCCAAAATATTCCCAATGAAGTGAGTGAATATAACTCCATATATACTGTATTTTAGTCACAATGCTTGAATTTTGCTTTAATTTTGAGTTACATATACTGAAATATCATTTGACAGAACGATGTTTGTATTTCATAACTGATGAGAAAAGGAAACAGTTGTTGGTACTACACAGCACTCTGTGCTTTTATAATTAAAAGTGGTTTAAGGCAATAGACGCACCACACCTATTTATCGCTCCCCCTCTTCCATGCTTGAACATCTGTGTGCAATATGAACGTTATTACTTAAATTTCACTTCCTGTGAGGCCGAGGGTGCCTAGCCGAGGCCTGGAAAGGCAGGAATTGGAACACAGGAGAGCGATTTAATGTCGTTCCTCATTGTTAGCTGACGCTTTGATGAATCTGATCAGGTCCTGCCCAAGAGGCCAGGATGAGATTTACAGCCAAGTCCCATCTGGGATCGATCTCTGAAACAGCTTTGAAAGAATGAAAATGCCGTAAGCTTCAGATGTCCATCAGTCAGGAGAAACCTGTTATCTGGGCAGGAAACTGCTTAGGATTATGATTGTTGAGTAAGAGAACACGTGCCACGATCTAATGGCCAACAGAGGTTTGAGTGCCAGTCGACCCTCAGCTAACTTTTAGACATGGACGGTTATAATAGATAAATGATTCCTTGCTAGAAAAAATGTGTTTGCAAGTGAAAATGTTTCTAAAAGTTTCATATTGGGTTCAGAAATTTTTAATTATTTCTTAAAAAAAACCCTGCATAAAACATTGTCTTTCCAGCTGAGAAACTACATAATGTGGTCTTGCACCTTTTTCTTCTTCTTTAATTAGTCTAACTGTAGAATTGGAGCCACTGGTAACACCGGGCGTTCTGATCATTCGGAAAGTGTTGGGTAATTTTCTAAAGAGTGAGAGCAGGTCTGTGGTTTGAACCAAGGGGGGGGGGCTTTTCTTCCATGAGGTCACATAAGACAATTAGACATCTAATTGGCTTAAACCCTGGCTAATATGAACACAAAAAAGAACAAAAATCAAGGGACTGTTTTTATTTGTACACACATTAGAGAGCAATCTAAATGTCTACAAAATACCTAAACAGACTTTCCCTCACCAGCATTACCTTTTCCTCCCTTTTAAAGTGTTATATTTATTATGTACGCTATATTTTAACACCACCAATTTTGTATTAGTTAGAAGCTATTGATTGGATTTACAGTCCAACTTCAAAATGTATTTAAACTAAGATTTCCAATACTATGTTTTTGTAAAATAAAACACTACACTACCAAGCTTTCTTTTTTCTATAGAAAAATTTCCAAAATCCCTTCGGACTGAGAACACATTTTCCTCCTGCACCAAGTTTCTTCACTCAATAACCACCCAAAATGCTCTGAAATATACGCCTTTAGCACAGAGACCTGTAAAGTAAGACTTGTCAGCTCTAATTATTGTCCAAATCTCCAGCGCTTGAGGCTTTACTGAGTGTTTAAGCGTACTTAGTGGGTGCTAAGCAAGGCTGTTGTTTTCTTTCAAGCCATACAAAAGATCGGAGATGGTCAGATCCAGTGTAACAGCTTCGAGGGTTATATTTCTTAATTGGAAATTGATTGAAAATGATTCAGAGCATGCAGGTGTGCAAAGAGTAGTGTCACGTTTCCATTATGGATCGGTGGTTAATCAAGCCTTCTATAAGAGAGAGAGAGAGAGAGAGAGAGAGAGAGATGGAGAAGAAGCGATACATATATACAGACAGTGATTAATAACCGATGTCTGCTTTTAATTCCACTTTCTTGGCCTTGCTCGAGCAGGCTCTCCCCAGTTTTCCACATATCACAATGCGTTTTTAATGGGTCTTAGTGTAAGCTCCCACTCACTTATGAATGGAAGGAATCCAATGTCGAATTCGATGAGAGTCAAACCGATCCAGTGTGAGGCTTCATGAGAAACATAAAATCGACTCCCTAAACCTTCCAGGAGTACAGGAGGTCGACATTTAATCATACTCTGTATATTTTGGAATGTTTCTACATATACATAAGGTTGTACCTGAATCAATTCACGACTTTTCATCTTTTAAAGAGAGACAAATCTGAACAGGTTGATTCAAACAATTTGAACAGCTTCCTCAGCACGGGTCATGACCCTGACATTAGCTCGGGGCCCGCTTTCTCTCTTCTCTGATTACCCACAATGCAAGGCACTAGGTTATTTATTTAGGGCAAGTGACTCTACTACATAACCGAGTTCCGATTATAAAGAAATGATAATAATAATAATGATAATAATAATAATTGTATATATAATTGTATAAATAATAATAATTGTAATATATAATAATAATAATAATAATAATTATTATTATTATTATTATTATTATTATTATGCCAGTCAGTGCAGTACACCAGGGATCAACTATAATATCTTTTTATATAAAACATAGTGGGCATGAGAAAATTCCCCTTTTGACTTTATGCTGTAAATCTGACATGTCTTGATGCCACAATTCATCTGTAAATACCTTGAGAGAAATGGTTCCAGCAGTTAGGACATACATGATTTATCCGGTTGTGAATCATTACTTGTTCTATCTGGCACTTTTTTGGGTTTAGTACTCTGGGAAAACATTTATCCTGCTACAGAGGGCTTCCCTTTCAGAAAAGGTTCCAATTTTGGAATCCTTGAACTATTAAATATCCGAAGGGCCAGGGAGGAACTAAAGTTTTTTCTACCATTGCTTTCATGTTAGGTATTGTCTGAAATCTTTAAGCTGATATGAACTAGCATTTAATTAAAACTGTAGCATCACTGTAGCTGCTTAGAAATGCAATGGAGAATAATATAATATTCATTTAAAAAGAAACAGCGCTGTGGTCTAAGGAAGAAATGAAACACTTGGGGAAAAGCACACCTGGCTCTAATATTCAGATCCCACTGGAGGTCTTGATTAGCTTTACCACGTGTGTCAGATTAGCACTGGAGCTAAACAGTATGGAGATGATGGATCGCCAGGAGCCATGCTGCAGATCAGGAGCTTCGGTTCTCTTACTCGCGGTTTAAGGGCCACGGAGATCAGCAAGCTATGCTCTTGACAAATAAAGGACTATGCAGTAGAGGCCCAGAAAGAAAGCGTCTGGCTCACAGTTATTGTACTTATGCTTAGCGCTTTGAAGACACAGAGTGTTTTTTGGGAACTTGCCAGGCTTCGCCGCACAATGCTGCAAAGTAAACGTCTTTTTTGTGCCCTGTTCTCACGAGTTAAACACGAGTTTCAAAATTCATAAGGGGGCTCTTCGTGTAGAGCCCTACAGAGCCTGAATAGGGTCTCGACATCAGCTGCTTGCATATAGGCCTAGAATAAGGAATTGGACTCCAAGTGATTAGGTCTCAGTGTGCTCTGCTGTGCCTCTATGGATCTAAGTGTACATATTGTTTTTGGATTAATAGTGCAATGTTGTCTAATGGCTTATTCAAGATTTAAGATTCAAGATTCAAATAACTTTATTAATCCCAGAGGGAAATTGCTATATTTGTTTAGCTTGTGTGTTATGGATTAAAGAAGCAAATTATGGAGCAGAGCTCTTTATTAGACTTCTATAGGCCCTGATAGAAAACAGTTCGATGGTTGGATATATCTCCAATCAGTCAATCTGCGTCAAGGTTTGATGTATTCTAAGACACAATCACTTAAACTCAGGTTTCTTAAAAACAATTAATTCTGCTGTTTGATTTAAACAATGAAGCTCTTGATCCGTATCTGTGAGACTTTTACACATTTTGCGAATTGCATTCATGCAAATGTCTACACCCTTATTAAGGGTAAGTCATCAGGTTTCCAACCCCGATATCCCTGTTAGTTATTTTTCCTTCCTGGTGGAAACTTCTCAGTCATCACCAGCACCATCTTTAAAGCAAAAATAAACTCTTGATCCAAACTTAGAGTTGAGGATAGTGTTGTGTGTTAAGATGTAATCCTCTGCCTTCCTAAACATCAAAAAGGCTGCATGGTCGGAGTGTATATTGTTCTAGACAACAGTGTTTGCTTGCAGTGTTGCTCGCTTTGTACAGAGCGATGCTTATTCCTGCCTGTTTATGTTAAGTGTGATGTGAAATAAATGCATGGAAAAAAGAGTGGTTTTGAGAACACACCCAGGCTTCCAAGGAACCAAGCATACAACCCTTTTTATTTCCTAATGTTGAAGGAATACACTGTCTGTGACTGGTGTAAGCTGAGTTATGGAATCGAAGACCTCAGATTCAAACTTTACAGGCCTGTCATGGCAAATCGCTGTTTTTGGATGTCTCTCAACCGATTTTGAGAACAAAGTGGAGGGGGGGAAAGCGTGTGAAACTTTACACACGGTGCTTCAACGCTGCCCTTTAACCCGGTTCAAGGCTGAGAGGGGTTTTCAACAGCTCTAAAAAGTGCGGCTGAGATACTAAAGAAAAGAAGTGGGTTGCGAATAACATGCCTAACCCTAAACTTAACCTTTGTACAGATTTATTCCATATTTAATATCCAACAGTTATTTGCTTGCTTAGTCCATCATGACTTCTGAGGTTCGCTCTACAATCCTCATCCTGAACGCTCCATTAATCCAGAAGGTTCCACCTGACTCGTTTTCAATCTCGGGCGTCCGTTCCCATTGCTTCCTGTAGCTGCTGCAGTGAATTCAAAGCTTGAAAAGACCAAAAAGACCCCGTTCCTCAAATAGTGAGGGCTGCAAGTACCCTGGATCATTGTGCCATTCTCATCTTGTTGCTTGTTGCTTCTTCCCGCGGCTGGGAAAGGAGGAAGGGAGGACTGACGAGATGTCCTTGCTCGCTGAAGTGCGACTTCGCTTATTTACGACTTGCCCACCTGACACACATTGCTGAATAAACACCAACTGAAACATTACTGCATGTGTTCTCACACTTACAGTTCAGTGGAAGTCTCCACTGTTCATGTCTTTGCATAACATTGGTTATGATTTATTAGTGCAAATATTAATCTGGCTTAATAAACTGCTTTCTTATTATTATGCCATTTATCAGATTACATTCCTCACATGAAGCTGCTGAAGGACCTCTATGATTAGCTCGGTGTTTATTTGCACCAGGACGATCTTGTATATTTTAGTTAAGACTCTATGCTTTTTTAAATGCTTGAAAGACTGTGCCAGCACGCCAGCTGATTCCACAGATTCCACGTTTTAGCGGTAATGCCGCAGGGCTTGTTATTGCTATGTAATGAGGTCAATGTTGCTTGTGCGGGTCACCAAGAACGAACATTTGGTGACTTTCCAATGTCTACATACCCTTTTGACAAAGTGGTCAGAGTCATCTTTGCTAAACTTCACCCTGAACATGTGGAAATGACAAAGCTATGGACACAAGGAACGATATCAGAGGTCTTTGAGATCTATTTTATACTCAACCTTAGACGCCACTTTACATCCTGAGCAGTAGGTGATGGGATTGCTGGAGTCCATCAGAATATTCTGTGCTGCAGATCATAGCAAATTAAGCTGTGTACAGTAGACAAACTGTATATAACCAAGTGCTTATTCACCTTATGTGAACCTGTCTAAGGTTGGGTGCAGGAACAGTGCTGAGAAATGACTAATGAGAGGCTAATGAGAATTTATTTCCCGTCATGCGCAGCAGATTCCTTAATCCAGTTTATTATCTGTCTGTTCGTGTGAGGGCAAGAGGTAAAACACAGTGATACTCCATCCATCCCTCTAGGAATCTCTGTAGTCCAAATAGGGACCATGGAGGCCAATGGTTGAGGTTGCATTTATTCCCATTTAAACGGTAGGACCTTCGGTCAAGATTCACACACTACAGGCAATTTGTAAACACCAGTTAGCATAATCTGCATGTCTTTGGACTGAGATAGGAAACCGGAGTACCCGGAGGAAACCCTCCAAGCACAGGGAAAACATGCAACCCCCTATGCACAGAGACACCAACTCGGGAACCGCACCACTAAAGCACTGTTCCACCACAGTAATACTAATAATGCGTATAAGGAATTATTTGTCAAGTCAAAGCAAAATAGTTAAGAACAGCAATAAACATATAATAATAATAATAATAATAATAATAATAATAATAATAATAATAAAACTTTATTTGTATAGCACTAACAACAATAAATGCCCCAAAGTGCGTCACATAAATAATAAAATTATATAAAAAGACATACATATCTAAACATCACATCATACACATCTTTAAATCAAACACAAAAATAGCTAGGATTACTTTTATTATACCTGTGCAGAATAGACAATCCACACTTCATGCACAACTTCAACCAATATGTTCATCATATTTCCCTTATTTCCCTACTAGAAATGTTTCTCTATTTTTTTATTTTCTTTGGTTTGTAGTGGATCTAGAGTCCGCTCCAGGAACACCGGGCAGGAGGCAGGAAGACTCTCCTCAGATAGCTTACGACTCCGATCTGGATCTGTCTTTCCTCCGCATCACCTTGGTTCAGCAGATTTGGGCGGACTCCAGTGCAGATTCAGTTAATCAATCTAGACATCTTGTATGGAAAATCTGGGAAAAAAAAGTTTTAGTCCCTTGGGGATATTTTGACAGAGTCATGCACTTGCGCGCACACACACACACACACACACACACACACACACACACACACACACACACACACACACTTACATGTGTAGCCAGTTCACCTACTGAAGGAAAACAATTAATGGTATAATAAGTCTTAATTATGTAAAGAAACATATCGCTATACTCAAAGGGTTTCTTTTTCACACGAAGGATTTAGGACCGGTTTAAAAAGCTCGAACCATTAACCTTCCAAAGACCCCCTGAGGAAATGCTCAGCATTTAGTAACAGTGTGCGAAAAGCAAACTCAAGCCTTATGTGTGATTTACAGCTTAAAGTTGATTTGACAACAATTTGAGAAGAGAGAGCGAGAGATAAAGACAGACAGACGGATGTACAGCAACATAAAGAAAAAGAAAGATCCAGAAAGGAAAGGCGGACAGAAGGGGTGAGAGAAAAAAATACATCAACAGACAGAAGGACAGAGATACAGCAAGGGAGAGCAAGTTACAGAGTGTGGGAGAAAGAGAGATAAAGTATGCAGAGACGTACCACCAGGGAGAGAAATGAAAGAGAGGCAGAAAGAAAGCCAGAGACAGACAGGCATAGAGAAAGAGAGAGAGAGAGAGAAAGAGAGAAGGAGAAATATAGAGTTTTCCTACAGTAAGCGAAAAAAAAAGAGATAGAGAAAACTGGAGAGACAGACATACATACAAAAATAAACAGAGACATAAAGCTAGGACGAGAGGGACAGAGAGACACACAGACCAGAGAGAGAGAGAGAGAGAGATGAAAAGAGACAGACAGACAGAGACATATGCAGAGACATACAGCAAGTAAGACAGAACAAGATCCGTTGTTTGAGACAGGGACAGCCTGCCAAACAAAGTGGCGAAGAGAGACAGAGAGTGAGACAGACAGACAGACAGACAGAGGGAGGGAGGGAGAGAGAGCTGGATGTAAACTGTTACTCCAGTCTCCAGCCAAAACATTTTAATTGGTGATGTTTGTCTGACCGGAGGAGCTGTATAAAGAAAGCAAGGTCCGAAAACACACCCCTCCACTTTCCCCTCCACTCTCTCTCTCTCTCTCTCTGTCTCTCTCTTTTTCTCCTCCTCCTGAATATGTGGGAGTGCTCTCCTGCCCCTCTGCACTCTTTAACACCGTGCTCAGCGCTGAGGCACCACATTGTCCTGGAACCTGCTTGTGACTAAGACAAAGACTCTTGATAAAGACACACACGCATACACTCTCACTCGCTAGCGCGGACACACACACAATGGATGTCAAAGTTGTGGTGATGATGCTTTTCCTCATGGTGATTATGAAGGACTCGGGGACTGAAGGTACGACAGCTGCAAGTTTTTACATGATGATGATGATCTTATTGTTAGATTTATTTAGTTGTTTAACAATTTTGCGCTATTAGTGCTGGATTCGGTGACCATGTGACCAGGATTGGGGACATATGTTTTTGACTTGGCTGGAATCAGGCTTATTCATTTGTTTGCTTGGATTAATTACTTAATTAATTGAATACTTGATTAAAATAATTGATTTCAAGGCTTTTAAGGTCTTACAGAACCTCTGACAAGCTACATGTATGTTAAAAATATATTTCTGCATGGTTTGTCGTAAAGCGTTCTAATGGACTGAAGCAAGATAATGAGCTGTGGTTTATTTATTCTCTGTGTGTGAATGTATGTGTTTATTAGGATTGTAACAGAAGTTTCATGCTGGTATGCATTTTTTCATGCGTGTATGCAATTAGGATTTATTTTTTCAAGAAGTCTGCGAAACTGTGACACATTGTTGGTTTAAGAGAACACTTGGTTAAACAGAGTCTCTGGTGGCTTTGATTTTGTAGGTGTTAAAGTGTTGAATGTGCACCAGGTGGACATTGAGGTTTAGAACCCGAGTCTGCTTCCGTCCTCAACTTGAAGGCACTCAAAGGTAGAGACGCGCTCAAGTGAGGACGGGGCCCGAGAATCTCTGTCCAATTTTATGTTCATGTTCTGTTTCACAAATCTGCAGCAAGTTTAACTAAACTGTTTATGTTTTAACAAAACAAATCAAAACAAAAATCTAATTAAAGGGAAAACTTTACAATTTAAAAATTCCTAAACTACAAATTTAAGGGAGGGAAAAAAACATTTTAAATTTGCATTCCATTATTTTCATCCGTCTTCTTTACTTGATTGAAATTCTTATTATTTTCTACACAGGATCAATTTATAATAACTTAGGTTTATAAAGGTTTTGACTTAATTAGTTCTGATATGTAATTTCAACATATCATGAAATTATTTTGACTTAATTTTTAAAACTCCAAACTCAATGATATTCTCAAATTCATCAAATTCGGCAGAAAATTTGCTTTAAAGTCTGACTTTTCTTATCACTCTTACTTTTAGTGGAAATCAGAACTTGGATTTCCTTAAATTTCAAATTTTAAATAAACAGAATTATTTAAAATGTACATTGTATAAAGTTTGTTAAATGTTAAAATAGTGAAATCTAAGCCTAAAGAAAGAGAACCTAAGTTGACTCTAAGTTGAAAAATGAGTTTAAAAATTTTATAATTTCAAAATAAATAAAGGTTAAATTTATCATAGAATTTCCAATTTTCTCAATGCATCTAACTAAAAAACAACCTTGTAGAAAAAAAAGAAATGAGCAAGAAATAAACTAAGAAGGTGTTTTTTCAAACAGAAATTTTTTATAGCGGTGGTTATAATGTATTGTGAATCGAATATGTAGCATTTATAACACATTACACTGCTAACACTTAGACACAAACAGCACAGTCAGTTACAAACCTACTGTTTGTAGGCCAGACTATTAATGTTTTGTCTGAATGTAAAGATTTATTAATATAATGAGCAAGTTATAAACATGTTGTAACACTCTATAAATTAATTTTCTGATACATTTGTAAAAAAAAAAAGTGCTTTCAGTTCGTTCTGATGATTTTCTCTCAGGGGTCGATATTTGACTTGTGATAAGTGATAATGTATATTAAACAATAATAAAGACTGGCAAGCTAGCTATGAATGAAGAGTCATAGTCATAAAAAGTTGCTGTTCCACGTAGAAGGTCTAGCGTATCCTGCTCAAAAACCATGCAGACTCAGGATCCTCTGAAAAAGACCAGGACAACCTTAAGAATGCACTTCAGCCTGTTAATCAAACACACACACAGACACATTCAGATCCGAGCACACACAATGGTCGAAAGCGCAATGTTCGATTGAGCACGAGGGCCTGGCCTGGCTGAGGAAGACCAGGAAAAGCTTTTCAGACCATCAATCATCAATAAGGCTGATAGAGAGTGGAGAGCACCCTGGGTAACTTTAAGGGCCCTTGACGACGGTAGAGAGTGAGAGTTCCCTTACGTGGGAACGCCGGATCCGAGAGCGACACCTTAATCTCTTTTTAATGATCCGTGCTCGCAGGTGGAACTTGGTGATGCTTTACAGCACTTATTTTTATAATGACTGCAAGGATGGATGGATTTGAGTAGAAAAACCCTCATCACCTGCTTAGTACGTAAGCTTTTGTGTTTAAAAAAAATGCTTTATGGTGAATTTTATAAGTAGGAATTGAAAAGATTCGTAGGAAAAAACATTGATGTAAAAGAATAGGCTGAAAATACAGTATATAACAAGATCTTTGCTTTCTAACAGTTTAATTGTTACATTGTAGAATTGCAATCAGCATATTGTAACATTGTGATATTACATACATTCATAGTGTATTATACATAGTCTATTACAGTCATATTATAGCGTAATATCGACCGTTCAGCCATAACATTAACACATTTACATTGATTATCAATTATATACCAGTAAAATGGTAACAAGATCATCGGCATCAAGGCTCATTTACACCTGTAGGGACCAATGACAACCTTATCCGATCCTAGAAACAAGCAATGCTGCACAATTTGCAGCAAAAAAAAAAATGATGACCACAATAGAAAAGCTCCAGAACACCCAGAGCACCATAACCAGCCAGGCACTTGGCCCAAATTCCCCAGATCGCAATCAGATCAAGTGTACATGGGCGGTGCCGGACAAACAAGTCTGATCTCAGACACCACCACAGGTCTTGTGGAGTCTTGCCCTGAGGTGTTAGAGCTGCCCAGGCGGCACAAGGAGAATTTACACAATACCGGGATGGATGTTCTGCGTTGTAATGTTATGGCACATTGGTGTATGATCGTAGTATAATTGAATGTCTTATGGAAGTAAGATTGGGTTTGCTGGTGTGCAGTCGATACAATATTGTCATGTGACGATTTAGTTCAAATTCTTTTTTTTTCAGATTTTGTTACAATTCTATAAACTTCTAAGCAAAAATAATTCGTTCCTACCATATCCCGGACGATGTTTTGCCTCCTAACGTCTGAATATTTTAGATTGCACCACCTGTAGGATTACAGAATGCAAACATAAATGAATTCAAAATGATTTCAAAAATTTATTCTGGAGTCACTGTGACGCTACTTGAATTCCAACACACAAGAATCGCAATATATCACTCAGTCGGATTTCTCCCCCCATCCCTATTACAATTGATGTATTAAGACTATAAGGGTACGACCAGTGCATTTAGTCATTATGAAGCATTATATTTTTACAACATTACAACCACCATTTTACGATACACTCGTCATCTTATGCAATTACAATAATAGTATTATAACATCACAGTTGTTGTATTATCACCTCATTATAACATTACGATTGTCTTACAGGAACATTACAGTCATGGCGTCATAATGCTACAATTACATTATGATGTCATATATTTATTTATAGAAAATAAATATAAATATAGATATTAGGATCATCATAGCATGTATTATAACTTTACAGTCGTCAAGTGAATGCTTGTAGTCCGAGCATGTTGATTGTCACACTTCAGGTTACTATGATCACTGTACAACCGTTACAATGATAATCAACATGTTATGATGTTATGCTCATGGCAAGCAACGCAACAATTCTTATTTATTTTTTCTAAAAGCATGTTTACGCATTATACAGGTTTTCCTGTCTGAAAGAAAACTTGACTTCATCTCCAAAGTAAATCCCTGGTCTCTTGTTTTGTTTTTTGTTTTTTTCTACAGGGAAACCCATCAGTCTGCTGGAGAGATGCTGGTGCCGCTCGACGCTCAACACCGTGCCGCAGAGGAGCATCCGCGAGATCAAGTTCCTCCACACGCCCCACTGCCCCTTCCAAGTCATGTAGGTCAACACAAATAAATAAATAAATAAATAAATAAATAAATAAATAAATAAATAAATAAATACCTCAAATCTCACCTACACACCGCTGCTTTTAAGGAAAAACCAGAAGGATTGTTTTAATTATGACGGGGTCGGCCGATTTATTGCTTCAGATATCAGCTCAGGACAGTGTTTGAGAACATTTAAGAAAGTTCTAAGGAGACAGATCTCATGTGTCAGTGTGTGTGTGTGTATGTGTTTGAATAAGATCCTTATCAGGAGCTGAGATAAAAGCAAGTGTGAGACTGCGGATTGTGGATTTGTTTTTCCTGGAGGAAATCTTCATTAAGGGTCAAAGTGATTATGTCTGGATTTCTACTGACCTTCCTAAAGCAAAGAGATGTCTCCATTTTTTCTCTCCCTCCGTGGTAATCTCTTTAGTTGCTGACAGTTGGTATCATTTTACTAACCTGGAACGTATTAATGTAAAAGCGGGGGGTTTAAAAAAGAAAAGGAAAAAAGGGGGCCATGGGGGTCACGTCGAGGCGGAAGGTCAGAGCGGGGCAGAATTTTAGCCTTGGAGGGGGGAGGGAGGGGATTTATACACTCACACACACACAAACACACACACAGCCACACAAACACACACACACACACACACATACACACACAAAAGCCAAATAGTGTTTATTTAGGAATTTAGCCTCAAATCTGAAGGATCTGGAGATTTAAAGCCAGATGAAAGACAGACTGCTGTAACACAAACCCACACACACACTCACACTGGAAGCCATGTTTGCTGTTGGTATTAGCCTGCTGTGAGGCACTTACTACCTGCCGTTCCTGTCTCCCTGCGCAGACACGCTGCCGGCTGCCCGAATTAAGCCTGGGAAAGCTTGCATCGAGTCACGGACATGACAGAAATGAAACAAACACGATAACAGACTAAAACTAACAAACACACAGATCCTGTTACACTGGAAGTCGGATTGTGTTAAGTGGGGACTCGCGGGGGGTCGACCATTTGGTCCCAGACCGCAGGAGCGTGTGTGTTTGTGTGTTTGTGTGTGCTTGCGTGTGGGTCGGGCTCAGTGTGGATGTGGTTAATTTGCAAAGCGGTGTGAGCTGCGGCCCCTCTGAGCTGCTAATTCTCAAACATGACCTTTTGGCGCAGAGGTGTGATGTGTGTGTGTGTGTGTGTGTGTGGGAGAGGGGAGTGAGACGGACATGACGGGAGTCAGAAAGGGAGAGAAAGCATATGTTTTGGTTGTGGTGTGTGTGTGTGTTCAACCTGCCAAGCAAGCTGTACTTCCGTTACTAGCACTTGTTCACTGTTGCCTTTCTTACATGACAATTCCAACCAATGAAATGTGGGTGGAGCTAAAATAGCTCCGATCCTTGATTGGTCAAACCTTTATTATTTTCTTTTCTTTTGTACCTCCTCGTGGTTAATCTCAAAAGCCTAGTATGGTTTGGTCTGAGTTTTCACTTATGAGTAAAGAATTGGCACCCTTTGCTCTGATTGGATGTTGGGTCATTAAGTAAAACATTCAGAATTGAAGCATTATTATGCATGCACACACACACACACACACACACACATGGTGAGGATATAACGAGTCCTGGATTCAGAGTCGCAAGATACGCACCATTTGGTGGAAATGTGTTATAACATTACTTAGGGGTGGGGCTTTCAGCATTTATAGCTTCTGATTGGCTAGACACACTGCACATCTTAATTTATCAATTAAGGTTTCTAGGTGATCATTGATGTAGCCTTGGCCCTAAGTGTGTGTGTGTGTGTGTGTGTGTGTGTGTGTGTGTGTTACCCTCCTCCAGCATAAGGTTGTAATAGAGTAGTGAACAGAGCTGAATAGAGCAGCGCCGATCTGATAACGCAGAGGGAGAAACACATACTCTTTCACTCATTCGCTCATTCTTTCCTCTAAACCGAATCCCTCGCTTTAAAGAGACTTACCTGATCTCATTACCAGCGCAAAGCCAAAACCCAACAGCATCAATTACATACCTTACGCTCATTTCAGCCTCTTTATTCCTTTCTCTCTCTGTTTTAAAGAAAAGAAAGCCCGACTACTAAATCGCTCTACCCTTTCTCTGTCTCTCTTTTCTTTCTCAGCCAAATCCACTGCTAAAGAACCGAATCGAGTCCCTTCCTCCCTTTCTCCCTTTCTCCTCTTTTGCCCTTGTTATCACTCTGGTGCGCTCACTCCGATCTTTCTCTCGTTTCCAGAGCCAAGCTGAAGAACAATAGGGAGGTCTGCATCAACCCCAAGACCAAATGGCTGCAGCAGTATCTGAATAATGCCATTAACAAGTAAGTAAGAGCCGCGGCACACAAAGGCTGAATGAAACGAAGCGTTTCTAAAGGACGCAATTACATGGAACAAAAAAAACGCAAAGCATTATGGGTATCCAGCATGTGTTTGAGTTTATCATTTGAACGTTGTTTGTTGGATCATCAACCAACAAATGGTATAGAAAAATTTTACTTATTGTCTTATTCAAAACAACATTATTTTGCGTTAACGGTCATGTGACACAATTCAAGGTGATAACTATAGCATTAGCACAATAGCATAGCACAATTTAATGAAGTAGCAGAATATATCTAAAAACTCAAATCAGAACTATTATATCAGCTAAACTTTTTCTAACTTTTAATCTTCTACCACCACCGTTGAACTTTTGGCCATTCCTCCTATCTGACATTAATGCTACGATTAAGTAAAACATTTAACTCAGATTTTTTTAGGAATTAGGAAAAAAGAAAAACAAAAGAAAATCTGCTTTTATAAGACTAACTATTGGTTTCAATAATATTTTTCTGAAAAGAGTTAAGCTGTAAATTTGTTATAATTGCATCATTTTATTGAAATTGTTTTTTTGTAGCTTAACATTGTGTCAAAGTCGAAATTCTTTAATTTCAAATTTTTATTTTAAAATGCTGCGTTACTAGTAGAAGCGGTGATGCTCTGCGATCCATGTCCTTCCGTGGCTTTTTTTTCTCTGCAACTTTTTTAGAAAACCTGAAGATGTGAACCTTTTAATTGAATTGCGCAAATTAGAAATTTCTTCCAGTTTGAATTTAAAATTTTGCACCCCTGCAATCCAACTACAAATTTTCAGATAGTGGTTTTCAAATTGTGCAAATTAGACAAAGCAAATTAAATATGCGTTAAAACACCTTATATGTATTTATGTTACCTTCATAGCTATTGTACCATCTAAAAGACTGCCTTCTGATTGATTAAACTATAAATGTTTACCCAGATTATTGCTTTAATTGACTTTTTGTTGCTATAATTTACTTTCTTAGTTGAACTCAGTGTTTGCTTTATGTTGAGTCTTAAGCATTGTCCCAGCATAACTTCTAACCGACGTGAACATCTGGTTGGTAAAGTTTGGTTGTTTAAAGGTGTAAAAATACAGACATCTTGGCCTCTGTATAATCTTTTCGGCTGAGTTAACTGCTGTAACGAGCAAGCACTGTGGTATTATGGATCTCCTGCAGAGCGCAGTCAGAGTTGTAAAAGTTTCCCAGCCCGCCATCATCACTCCGAGCAAGTCACATGGAAAATATTTCGAGAGCAAATTGAAACAAAAATATTTTGAAAACGTCCCGCCACCCTCGTGGTACAGTGGCAATCAGACACACACGCACACACACACACACAGAGATACAGCAGATATTGCTTTTCATGTCTACCCTGCAGGGTGTACACACTTCTGCTTCAAACTTACACCTGTCTCTCCATCTCTGTGTATTACAGGATAAAGAAGTCAAGACAGAGCGACAACTAAAGGCGGTGTGGGGGAGTCGTGTGTGTTTTAGACCTCTGCATGATGTGTGCACCT
Source organism: Clarias gariepinus (assembly GCF_024256425.1). Classification (NCBI taxonomy): domain Eukaryota; kingdom Metazoa; phylum Chordata; class Actinopteri; order Siluriformes; family Clariidae; genus Clarias; species Clarias gariepinus. The sequence goes on along the minus strand of NC_071102.1, from coordinate 43,240,617 downwards.
CTCACACACACTTACACATTATACACACACACACGCACACGCATTAACTGTCCCTGTGTGGACCGCTTGCACAAACAGCACTTCGCCTACAAATGCCTTTATTCCAGCACCCAAAGCCAACTGCTCACACACACACAAACACACAACCACACAAACACACGGCACCAATTTGCCATTGTGAGATTTCAGGCTTGCGCAGGTGTGTATGCTGATCTGAACTGAGTGGCTGAATGTGGATAGAATGATTTGTTGTGTTTTTGTATATGCATACACTTTGTGTCTTTTTTTCCTTTTAAAAAAAAAGAAAGCAACAGCAACACTAAGAAGTTGTTGTTTAGTGTTGTAGTGAATTGAGAAGGAAAAGGGAAAGATAGAGAGAAAGAAAGTTGGAATAGGGGTCATAGGTAAAACTATACATTAGGATTAAAAACATGATGTTGAAAGTTTTCTTCATGAGTTATGAGGCTAATGTAGCTAGCATATAGCTAGCAGCTTGTGCCATTATTTGTCTTATCATTTTATCATTTAGTAAATAGACGTCTAGATTATGACACATTAAGAAACACTTTCATCAGACGCAGATAGGGGGTGTGGCTTATAGTTTGTAAGTGGAGCTAGACTGATAGCTAAGCTAGCCTTGTAACTCTAACTAACAACACAAAAGGCATAAGCAGTAAAATAAACACTTTTACCCCTATTTTCCTCATTCAACGGAGCAAATAAGGAAGATGTTTATCAAGGAGGATTTCATGAGGACACTTTCAGTGGCTTTACTAAGATTTTTTATGTCGCCTCTTTAATTGTGAACAGGACGATCTTCCATGCACTGGCACAGCTAGCATATTTTTTGCTAACACTTTCTACAACGCCATATTTTCATTTATACATTATCAGGACGCTTTAGGGTTTGCTAGCAATGTTAATTTTTAATAAAGCCGAATGCTTATAAAGCTCTGATAAGTGAGGATCAAATCACTTGGAAGTGCTGTTAAAGGCGCTAACACGTTAGGAAATGTTAAAAAGTTTTTCCTCATAGAAAACGTCAATATGTCAACTATAACTACTGTCAATAATAACTATTTAGAGTTATTTCCGCGATGTATGTGCATGGAAATGAGGACGATTTTTGTTTGAACTAAACATTCTAATCAATCAGAATCGAACAAATTCTGTATGAAACGTAGGTTAGGTTAAAGGAGGTTTCACTGGTTAGTAAACATGCTTACATAGCATTAATATTACCACACAACAGGCTTTATAGAAAGTGTTAGCATTTTTTTCCATTGTTTTTTTTTTTTTTTTTTTTAAACGGGCAACACTTATCAGGATTTTTTTTTTCAATAATGCAACTTTTAAATCAATGCAATCTCTCTAGGCAGCTGCTAATTTTTATTGTTATTACTTTTAAAAACCTGTGTTTATGAAATATTATAAAGCACATCTCCTTACAGCCAGAGTTTTTTTTTTCTGTTATGTTTGCACGCCTGATCACAATATAGGCTTGTGGTTTGTTGTAAAAGGTTGAATCAGTAAAAAGAGATTAGTTTAAATTGCAAATGGAATAGGGCTGAAATTAAAACAAACAAAAAAATTACACATTTTTTTTTATTGATCCAGCTTTTTACTTGATTGTGTATTGTATTACAGATGCATCACAGTTATGGACAATATGTCACGCATACACCAGATTCTTAACCTTAAGAAGTGTAAATAGAGAGAGAATCAGGTGATATTTTAACGTTTGGCTTCATATTTTGTCAAGATGTTTCAACAATTATGAACATATTTAGTGCCATTTAATAATTTACAAATGTTAGCTCACTTTAAATATGGTTGATTTTCTTGTGAGTAAACCTACAAGTGTTCTTATATGAGTTATGATATAATGTAACTCTTTAGAAAACCTGGAAAAAAATCAAATCAAACATTTTTATCATAACAGCTGTAATCCCTCTGGATAACGAGCAACTCCTACACCCCGGCTTATTAACTATGTAATCATAATAGTATAATAATAACATATGGATATGATTTCCAAGGGAATGAAACATGGGCTTTTTATTAAGCCAATACAATAAGCACTTCACTGCTGTACAATGTCCTTTAATTTTGCAGTGTTCTTTTTTATTATTTTTTTTTTTACTTGTCTATAATGTAAAAAATAGGACTGTTAAACAGTGTTTGCCTGCAGGGAGTAACCCGGAAAATGTAACCCCTGCTTCCGTACAACCCTTTACTAAATTAGTCAGTTTAAGAGGATGTTATTCATGAGCTGTTTCCTAAAACCGTCTTATAAAAAGATTAGAGGACTATCTAACTTAACGACAGATTCAATGTAGCTTGTAATTTAAAAACAAAAAGCAGAAAATGACCTTCTGTTATTTAAAAATTACAAACCCCTCGCATTGAATTACATTTCTATTCATTATATTTAAAATATTTTTTAAATTTTAATTAAAATAAAATTAAGTAAGTAACATGCAATAAAAACACTTTCAGTTTTTTTTGTTATTTACTTTTAGCTAAAAACAGCATCAAATTCAACATGCTTTCCAGAGACTTCCACCTTTGACAAGACCAAAACAAAACAAGATTTAAGACTGACAGAAACGCTTAATTCATGTTTTTATTTCCCAAAAATGAAGATTTTTGTAAAAAGAATTTAAACATTTTATACATTTTATATGAGTACATTTCATATGAATATCTTAAACAAGTTACATTTAAACAAACAAATAAACAAAAAAACCCTGAAAGTCATTATTTATAATAGAGTTTATTTTATCTGATAAACTTTGGCCTCAATCAACAAAGGTAAAAATTCTAAACATGCAAAACTCCATAATAATCACAAAATGGAGGCTAAACATTGAAAATGCATCCTGTCTTTCAGTATTCCAGTAATGCAGCTCACCCTCTGCAGCGAATCAAGGATTTGTTTACATTTCTTTTTACAGTCCTGAAAACTATTAAAAATGTGTGTCATTTGCTTGTCTACTGAAAGTGAAATTGACACAAACTTAGGAACTGTAGTTAAATGCAAACTTTTTTCTGAGCTACTACGTTTTCTAGATAAATGAAGACCAAATCCCCTTCCCCCCTAAAAAAATGTCCACATTTTTCTATGTAAAAAAAAGAAATTAAATAAATTGCATAGATCGAATTAAGGGATACCATGAAAAAATTATTTTCCAAACCTCGAACTTGATTTTACTGAAATATGTACACATATGACTTTTTTTTCCAGGAATTTTATTCAGTTCTATTAATTGAATGTCTGTAAAGGTTCTCACTCACCTGCTAGTTTGAATGTTTAGTTATACTAATATAAAACTAACATGAATTGCATTATGATTAGTGGTAAAATGATGTGATATATTTAAGAATTTCATTTCGCCAGCTAAGACGCCGCAGCCATTTTCACATGCGTTTATGGCTGTGCTGCAAAAAGAAGTGATAAGGTGCTATCGAATGTGAAGTAGACTCTGTGAGGCAGCTCTCTGTATAGGGATCTCCATGTAGGATATTTTTTTTATTATTATATTTCTATATGCTCACTGTTTGTAATAATGAATTGAGATAAATCTATTTAGTCACTTTTTTCAATAAAGTTATTAAAAAAAATTAACTTTAAATGTCTCTTTTTTTGCTTTGATAAAGGTTGGAGGAAGAATATAAAATATATGAAACAATTTTATCGTTACATTGCTAACGTGTTCTATATCTTTCGAAATCTAAACTAATTTACTAAATTTTCCTTTTTTTCTTTTATCATAATTTTTAGATGAGGAAATGGCCAATAAAAGCAACTTTTCTAATTTATACGTACAGCTAAATGAAATTACATGAAATTATTGCAAAAAAAACAAAACAAAAACATCAAAGCAATCAAAACTTCCTGCAAAATTATTTCATATAATTAAGGTCAATTGGATCAATTATAAATAATTTATATAAGAGATAAGAGCATTAACATTTGACCACACAAGTCTCTCATAACAGGAGTTTCTTGGTTTTTGCAGAATTTTATAACAAAAACAAACATTTGTCACTATGTGGTAATTTTAAGTGAATGTTTCACAAATAAAAATTTTTTTCAGTAGGATCTACCTTTTAAGCTGAAAACAAATAGAACATATTTTAGTTTGGTGATAATACTTTTAACAAAAAAAAAATGTCTACATCCAAATTTGTTTTGTAAACTGAAATAAAAAAATTAAATTTTTTTCATTGATACCTGATTTTAACTTCACATTTAAAAACAACAATGTTAAATTATGCAGCACAGTACAACTAGTTATTTCTATTATTCAAAAATGTCTGGTGCAGAAATTAAAAAATAAATAAATAAATAAACAAACAAACATTTTTCTCTGATTTAACAGAAACATGTCTAGTTGCATTAAAAGAAAATTTGCATGAATGAGTCCATGATATAGGAATTACAGGAGGTCCCTGTCTGACGATGTGGTTATGTCCTGACAAATCCATTGTTTGTTAAAAATATCACATGTTAAAAATGCATTTAAAACTTTAGACCTAACCTACCAGAAATTATAGCTTAGCCTAGCCCACCTTAAAGTTCACACTTACATTCTGCTACATCTGTGCAAGAATCATTTAACTAAAAGCCTATTTTATATTTAAGTGCTGTAGTTAATTGAATACTGTAATAAGAATGAAACACAGGATAGTTGTATTTGTGCTCACCATTAATGTACACAGCTGATGAAGCCTGAATAATAAAAAAAAAAAAATTAACATAAGAAAAATTACATGCTGAATGATGAGGATGATACAGTGACAGGGTCATACATTTCTTAAACCATATAGAAAAATTGCTGAAAATACTGTACATTGTACAACTGGCTTGCTGGTGCCACTGTGCCTTATATTGCACCGCATATCACTAATCTGGGAAAAAAAAAAAAAGAATGGTTTAAACGGAATGCAAATTGCTTTCACATCAACATACTGCTGAAAAATTGGACTTCCACTTGTACACACTGCATTCAGTAGCTGCATGCTATATGCATCACTGTAATCAGCATTACCAATGCTAAGTAGAACTTTAAATCTATGTGGAATAATGAAGGGTCGATGGTGCTTTCTAAAGCGATTAGGGACTATGTGATAAGCTTGTAAAGACAACTCCAGAGTCACAGCGGCTAATAATCAAGTAGGGATTTCATTTCTGGAATAATTGTGCTGCTCTGTGCAGACGAACATGTTGAAATCGACCTCGAGACCTCCCATTTTGTTCGCCCATCTGTCTAAATCCAGACACTAATTACTCTGCACACACACAGGCATGATGATATCCAGGCTAATGACCTTTCTGAGTGAAATCAAGCTCCCTTCATCCTGCTCTCTCGCTTTTTCCTTCCCACTCTCTCTCACTCTGTCTCTTTTTTTCATGCCTGGTTTGCAGTCTGAATCAGAGCAGGAAATGAACCCCACACTACTGATCAGAGCTAGCTCTAAAGAGCTCAAGGCCAGTTAGAGTGATTCAGATCAGAGCTAGCTCTAAAGAGCTCAAGGCCAGTTAGAGTGATTCAGAGACGATTCATAGACAGTAGACCAGCACCTGAGGACTAATAGGAACCATGCAAACCTAAAAAACTGTCTCTGTGTCGGACTTGGGAACACAGACTTCGGGATTTGGAGCATCCCACAGGTTCGAGAAGGTAGAAGTTCATAGAGGAATTCATTTGATTGTCCATTATAAATTATTGAGTAGCTAGTTATGAACCTGATAGCTCGACCAGGCGTGAAGTAACTGAAATAAAGACAAGGTTGAAGATTTCCAGAGGCTTTTTACTGGTTCGAGCTAAGTAACGCACACATACTGTACACTAGTCTCAGTTTCTGACCTTAAACTCATATTGCTGTTTATTAGAATTGTCCCTGTTGAAGGAGAGACATAACAAGCATGCACTACTGAGAGCCTACACACTTATCTGATTAGATGCCGGCACGAACCTTTAATGTACAATAAATCATTTGGCTCCGATCACATATCCTTCTGGCATGAACCGGAAAATATTCCCCACATATAGCTTCCTCTGACACTTCCTCCATCTGCTGCCCAAGTACGATACGCATCCAATCTCTGAGCTCAGGTATTTCCTATGATTAAAAAGAAATACAAAATGACCAACATACAGCCAATAAGAATTACAGTCATTATGTTCTAATATTTATATAAAATAATTGTTGAAAATGTGATGAGACCAAGATAATACAGTTGTAAAACGATCCATTTAATCAGAACCAGGATTGTGTTATTGCTGTGTATATGAAACTAAATATTTAGGCAGACAGTGGAAAAAAAAAAAAAAGATTCCCGCTCTGCTAATAGCTGTGGCGCATGCATTAACGGTGGAATTGAGCCAAGTGAAATTGCTCAAGCGGGTGGATAACATCAGTTTTGCAAGATGAGAAGGTCGGACTGGTGTGTCTTTGAGAGAAATTCCATATCCCATTATCTCACTAGATAACTTCATGGTTACAAACAGCTTCCAGACTTCAGACCATATCAATCCATGTGTCAATAATCTACTAACAGAAAGTGTATCTGTTTAATCCATCATCATGAACGTGCATACACTCATCATGTTTGTGCATCATGTTTAGCCTGCTAGCTAGTTAGGGGTAATTAGCATATTTCTTTTGTATTTCTTAAGAATTTTATTTATATTAATAATATTTCACAAGCCTTTTACTGCATGCCCTTTGGAATAATAGATGTAAAAATTGCTATGGCCACATTTTTTTTACTTACTGTACAGTATTGTGGTGCACAATAAGCTACCGCAGTACCAAGACATACGAATTTACCCTGATCCGTGGGAATCCGTACCAAGTTTTTGTATTGTAAAAACGTATTTGCCCATCAGGAAATTACCAATATTACCAATTTCTAACACTATAATTATATTCCTACATATAAAAACAATTAAAACATTTAGAAAAGACATGTAAATGAAGCAAAATAGGGGAGCGGTAGCTCAGGCAGCTTAGGCTCTAGTTTTTTTTTTTTTTTTAAAGGATCCATGTTTAAGCCCTACCTTCGGTGGGTTGCCACACCCTATACTACCCAGCCACTGCATGCAGTGCCAGTTCGAAACCCAGATAAAATGGCAGGGTTGCATCAGGAAGGGCATCCAGTTGTGAGGATTGATGGTCCGCTGTGAAAACCCCTTGACAGGAGCAGCCAAAACAAAGGCAAACAACATATAAATAAAGCAATATATGAAATAAATAGACGTTAAACCCTTATTCATGATTCCTCTCTCAAAAAATATGTAAACTCAATTCACTTGGCTTTCCACTGATGCAAACAAGTTCTGATAGGCAACTGAAAGTGCAGGCGACCAGGCAAATTTCTTGCAAAATTTTGCAAGGTGGGGCATTCGTATGTCGAAGTACCACTGTACTGGACACTGAAATACTTAACAACATGGAGTAAAAAATATATATTTTTTAACTATATATATATAAACACTGTTAAAATCTGTTGGGATTTATTTTGACTTTTTAAAGTGCAGGTTAATTTGTTTTATTTTTACTTTATATTTTGTATTAATTATTTTTATGTATGTATTTTTTTGGGCTGTGGAACGAATAATTTGAGTTTTCATTATTTCTTATAGGGAAATTCACTTTGATTTACGTGTTTTGAAATATTAGTCCACTTCTGGAACTAACTATGCTCGTAATCCAAGGCTTCACTGTATATGAAAGGATTTGCACTGACAAAACATGCCCGTTACTTTAAATGATCCTTTTAGTAAAAATATGTTACTTACAGGCAATAACATACAACAAATAAAAAATGTTTTATTAAATAAATTTATAAATCAACTTTTAAATTATGAGATTACATAGTGTCTAAAAAGAAATTGCCATAATTAAAAAAAATCCACCAAAGTATTGCAGAATTATGGGGTTTTAATTATAAATGATATGCTGTGTCATCAGTTCCAATGCAAATTCAGCTTTGCAGGATGTGGACGTCAAACGAAAGTGTTTTTCTCAGAAGTGAAATAGAGAAAAGCAGTTTTCTTTATGTGACTGACCTTTTGTTTTTGTTGTAAATGATACAATACTGGAACGTGCAATTTCCATCATTTCCTTGACCTCCTTGTCCCAGGTCCTTTGGTTCGTTGTGTTTGGGTTGGCTGCTGCATATGTACAGTACAGTACTTGTATTAACAAGGTAATTGAATGTTATAATGGACACGCTATAAATGTCAATTTCCTTAAGTTGGACTTACAAAACATTGCTGCAAAACCAGTTATGAGAAGTCACCTGCAGAGCTACTTTATATAGCCATGCTCACGAGTGTCTGGCTTGATTTCAGCTGGAGAGTAGGTGCCTGTGTATGGGGTACTGGCAGGATTACATTTCATAGTATGAACAAGAAGCACCTTTAATGTCTAGGTCTAACGCACACACATATGACTACTCAGCCAGTGAGTAAGCGAGCAAGGGCGAGAGAGAAATTGATTCAGGTTTTTTTTTTTTTAACATGTTACCGATATAACATCATCATAAAACTTTAATATAACTACCACATGTTTTTCAAAGGCCAGACTTAGTGAAACTGTTGCTCTCAACAGTGCACAACAGATCGCTTTCTATTCTCTTCTTATTCTATTTCTATTAAGGCTTGAAAAGTATTCAAATGTTTCCTTTTGCTTATTTCTAGGCTACACACAAGTGATAATTTGCCTTTTAATTTCTTTTATGTTATACATACAGATGGAGCCACGCCAAATAGCCGCGGAAGTGTGAATGGCGTACGAATGGCGTACGGCTGCCCTATGCACGCCGTAATCCCCCCTCCTTTTCTTTCGAGAAAGGCGTGTCAAGATTTCACAGTAAACACGCCCATTCAAGCCCTATTTATGCATTTACCTGGTTCCACCACTAGATGGCGCTTCGTTCTCAAGGACACGTTAACACAAGCCAGCAATTTAGCTGCGCTGAGTTGCAATCACGTGATTTTAACAACCCACCCCCACCCCCGCCGAACTGACGCTACCAAACTGCACTAGAGATGAAGATGGCGGCTTAATGGACTATTCGCGGTAAGTGGTGTTTTAATTTATTAAATTTGTTTGGGATTAGTTTACAGTTTATTTCCCAGTTTAGTTTTTTTACCGGCCGTTTTGAAAATCACTGGCAGCACGAGCAGCGTGCGATGTAACTTTAGATACCTTAATGATCTGTTTACCAAGTCTGGAGTTAACATTACAGCTTACTGTCAGTGTCACAAACTCAGAATGTCACTCATCTTTAACTAAAAAGACACTAAAGCTTCGAAAATACTATTAATGTCCCTATTACAAAAGGCTGCACTACCGGATGAAGAGTGTTTGTGCTCTATAAAAATGCCTTTAGAGTCTGAGGCGTGTTGTCTGGATAAATTCAGCATTTATTTATTCTTTGGGTAAGAGTTAATCTGCCGGATATATCTGTGAATATAATGTGATGCAGTTCATGAAGGACACAAGCTGAGGATAGATGTACAGGAGCTCGCGAGCTAAACACTAATAACCGGGTTTATATTTTTCTCAATTTTGCCGTGACTTTGCGCGGTAGCGCGAGCGCTTAGTTACCGAGATGGATAAAAACTCTGAAGTGTTTATCAGTTAAGGGGGAGGGGGAGGTGTGTGTGGAGAGGGGAGGTATGTGTGTGGGGAGGTGTGGGGTGCTTCAGTACTCGGGAAGTTATAGTTTGGCTTCAGAGATAAACTAATGTATACGAGTGTTATATCGCCTAACTTATTTGTATGAAAAGCGCATTAAGTAAATTCTCGGTTAATTTAATGCAGACGATACTACAGACAGACCGGGGTTAACACTAACAAAGTTCAATGGTTAAAGTTAGCCCAGTTTATTTACATTCCAGAATTCCCCAAAACAGTATTTTACACACTCTGTGGTGTAGGTTTACTAATATCTTTTATATTTATTACAACTAGATATTCTGTAAAGTTTATCTTTGTCTTCACTAAATTCTCCTGTTTTCTTTAATCAGAGCTCCGCCCTGGAGGATTGGGGGGTCAGACGGATGACGGTTGGCCTTTTGGAGCTATTGGAGGAGCCTGAACAAGCTGTTGAGGGAGCTGTAGAAGGGATGACGTCACAGCTTTAGAATGATGTTTGGTCAGGTCTACTGTATATTCTGAACATAGAATTGCAAAACGCTTGATACTTTAGGGGGGAAACAAAGAATTAAACATTTCCATCTTTCATATTTTTTAAAAATGATATTTTAATATAAAAGAACCAGATAGAGACTGATAAGCAGCTGGTGTTATCCAGGTATTTTAATGAGCTTTAAGCAAAAATTAAACATGTTTTCACCTGTTTAATACAAATTATTGTTTTACCTTTTACTAGTTTTGGAAGAATAAATTTTATTTTTAAAGTCATGTGTGCGTGTTTTAATTGTTGGGGGATTGTTTGTGTATTTAAAAATACATTTACTTAAACCAACAACTTCAATGTGCAAAAAATGGGACCCGACATTGTTTTAAATAGTCAAAGAGTTGGGCTAATAATAATAATAATAATAATTATTATTATTATTATTATATATAATACATAACTTGATCATATGTATCTGTGATAGTTTGTGTTTGTGATTATGTGACCCATAATCATTTTTTCTCAGTATAATTTTTTGGGGGGTTTTAAGAACTCCATCAAAAGAGCAAAGACAAACTTAGAAGGAGTGGAAGGTAAGAAACCTCAGTGGAGAATACTGACTGTGACATGGTGCTAATTGCTCTGTGTGTGTGTGTGTGTGTTTTTGGCGGGGGGAGGGGTACTTCAGACTTACTTGTCTCTGCCCAAATGTTTGTGTTAAAGCAACGGAGAAATGCCGGAGCGCGCGCACACACACACCTCTCATCCACAAACGCTTTAACTGTTGTCTTGTAAATCGTTGATTAAACCTATGAACACAGCTGTTCAGTATCAGTCCTAAACACAAGCGCAGGGTCTGTTTTTGTCCTTAATTAAAAGACACCAATATGTTAATAATTTACACAATGATAACATGTTTATGTTTAATGTTTATTTTGCGGGAAAAGGTAATAAGCTATATTTAAAATAAAACAAACCAGGAAGTAAGTGTTTTATACATTAAAGTGCTTTGTATAACCAAGTGCCCGAACAGACATAGCAACAGTATACAAAGTGTGTGCGCTGTGGGGGATTGGAAGATGAACGAAGATAATCATTTACAAGACAAAAGACGTTCAGAGGTGTGTAACCCCCCCCCCTCCCCCCCGCCACGGATTGCCCCCCATTACGCAATCGCTATCTTCAAAAAAAGCCGCCGCCCCTTTTCATTCAAACGTGTTAGCGAGTGTTTTTCTTTCCCTCCGCTTGTGAACACAGTTGCGTTCAGTAACACGATGGAACCAATAACCTAAACAGCAGCAACAACAACCATTATGATCACACTTTGTTGAATTTATATCTTTGCATTGCTACGTGTTTATTTACTTGCTTTTCGCATCGCACGTATAATGCACTCTAAAATCGACACTATCAAACTTGGAAATTATATAATATCCAATCAAACATCACGATATTAAAAGTAACGAATTTGTCACTACTTTTTCTCTTATGCAGCACGGCTAAAAAGATAATAAAAATTACACCAAAGTGCTGCAGGTTTGGTGTCTGTGAGCTTTTCCTAATCAGAGTTACACGGGGGGCTGCTCCAGTTACACTCTACTTAGATATTACACAGAGGAGAGTTCACTTCTGTTCTCTTCATCCTTGCTTAATTTCGTCTCATGAAATAATAGTAAGTTTTGTAAAGTCTGAGTTCATCTCCCCAGCCAGTGTTGTGTATGGGCAGGGTAGCATCATGGCAGGATTGGTGTCATTTTTATTATCTTTTTAGCCGTGCTGCGTAAGAGAAGAGTAGTGACAAATTCATTACTTTCGTTACTAGACTATTTTGTCTGCAAGTGAAATACATCGATACGTTAATAATTTACACCACGATAACATTACTGCAGAAGGAATTGAAGAGACGTGACTTTGAGACGTTTACAGTATATTCGAACCGTAGACAGTGTTTATTTTGCAGAACATTACAAAACAGCCATGTCCAATAAAACAGTGCATCTTTAATAAGCCACATTTCGAGTCAGTAGTAAAATTAACGAAAGACTGAGAAGCCCCGTAAACTTGACCCTGACAATAATAGTCGATTGTTTATATATATATATATATATATATATATATTTTTTTTTTTAAATGTTCAAATTAACGTTTCAGAGTAGCCTATATAATTTGTCTTGTCATCTGTTTACAGCGTTGGTTGATTTTGTGATTGAGACCCATGGGTTACATTGAAATATTTTTATTAGTAGTAGTAAGCCAGGCTTTAGTAACCTTGGATAAATCAATATAAGCCGTCTCTCGCGCACGCGCTCTCTCTCTCTCTCTCTCCCTCACACACACACACACACACACGTACACACACAAACAAATGAAACTATGGCAAAAATATATAAGCAGTAAAAATTACAGTGTTATCCTGTAGGTGATTCCTGTCCTGATAACAGGCGCTAACCCTCTGGAACTGTTTAGTTCTGTTAGTATTGTGTTCAGGTGTGAATGTTTCTGGGGATTTAATCTGCCTCTGCTGCTGCATCTATTCACCGTAGTGATAAGTGATTAATGGCCGATCAGATCTTTGATGGGGGACGTTATGCTGGTTAAATGACTAAAGACAGACTGATCCGTATGGACAGGTATTTGTTCCAGATATTATGCGTTAATTATTAATCGATTTGTTTTGCCAATTTTTGACTATCAGCGAAAAAAAACATCAGCGAAAACATAAAAAATATAACGAAAACAAACTCAAGCAGAAGTTAAATTTTAAGCTTTACTTTGCAGCAAAATATTATCTACCGTTTTCTATTAAACGAAAATAGATAAAATACACTGTAATGTAAAATACTGTACATAGCCCGCACGGTATACCTACGGTATAGATAAATTACAGATGTTACCGTGTCTTTAAGTATTATTAAGGATGTCGTGAAAAATATTGCAATAAGTGGTTTTATTAATTAATTAAATTAATCATTAATTAAAAATAGCATAAGCATCATGGGTTGTGTATTGAGTGATTTAAATCTGTTTTATGAATCGTTTTTTATCCCTATTTTTTACCACATCATCTATTTATGAAACTATGTTGACGTAAGTTATGTTATATATATCAAATATAGTAACCGTCTGCTTGGACACTGCAGTTAACTGAAGCAGTCAATGCTCCATCTGGCGGAATTATACAGCATTGCAACCATCTTTTTAGAAAGCGCATGGGGGCGTTTATGGGGCGGGGCATCGTTAACTACGTCATCGCGGGGGATCACATTCCGTGCACGAATCGATCATGGTCCTGTCACGGTCCTGTCATGGACCTATCATGCTCCAAGCGGCTGTTTGACGTGGCTCCCACTGTATACTGTAATAAAGAAAATGTGTGCATCAAAGCAGCTTTATGCAACACAAAAGTGAAAATCTCATTTTCCTAAAAATATTAAAGTTGCTAACTTGCGATATTTTGGAGAGATGATTTTATATGTGCCGGATCTGTCTCGTTTCAAACAATAATTATTTAAAATGTACAATATTCCTATTTCTTTAAGTGTATTGATACTAAAATTGGTGTAAGCTTTTAGAAGCACATGACCTGTAAAAATAGTTGCTTAAATTGGATTTGGCTAAAAAGATTAAAATTGTAACAATCTGACAGGACAGAAGTTGGAAAAGGAAACAAAAGCACATGGAGTGAATTTAAAACAGAGCAACACCAGAGCAGAGATTGTTAAGCTTGGAAATGCGAGAGAAATAAATAAATGACAACACTATTCACAAACTTTGACCTAGCTAATAGTGTGTTTGCTAGCAGAGCACAGATTACTAGGTTGGTTAATTCTTTCAAATAATCCTTTAAGGAACTTACGGTATAAAAATGTCTAAATGTTCACCCTTCTACTGTATATAGGACTGTTTCCATATTCACCCAATAAAAAGTCGAAGTAAGTGGAAAAAAAAATACATCTACTGCAACCGTCGATCCCTTGTGTCCAACAAACAGCAGCATCTGTAATAAGATCTGGAATGTTCCAGTTCTTGATGTTGCCTTAACCCTGAGAGGGTAAAGAGAAGTCACAGGTTTATCAAAAGGCTTTTTTGCTCTTTTGTCACATTTTGTCACATTTCAGTTCATGGAATACTTAAAAAAGACAGAGAGAAGAGACCATGTGAGTAAGAGAAGGTGAGAAAAGCGGCATGGTTTGATTTAACGTTGGAGTGCTTACTGATGAGATTTTAACGAGACGATTTGTCATGCGCATGATGGCTGTCCTGGTTCTCTTACGCAAACCCAGGAGCTTTCTATTACCTGACTGTTTGTTATTTGTGTGATCGTTTTTTATTTTAATAGATTAACATCTCAACTTTACCACCTGTATGTATTCAATCTTTCAGGCTATAGATCTTTTGCTGTACATAAACATTTCTTTAAGTCATGTCACCGTTAACAAAGACAAAATTTCACCATAGAGGTGTACACCATAAGGTCACTGCCTTGATTAATGAGTAAAATTTTAACTACTGTATAAAAGACACTGGCTAGGTTTTTTCTACACTAACTTAACTATATATTCTTAAACTAGCGTTGCAAATTGTAGTCTCTGAGACACATTTAAAGCTACATCTCTGCTGGCTGAAAATCCAGCAAAAAAAAAAAAAAAAAAAAACAAGAAACATGCAAATGATAATTTTATATTTTTTTATTTTTAATTTTAACATTGCGCTATTAGTTTAACTGTCTAGATTAGCATTTGATCTGTGAAGAGCTGATAAATAAAACTAAATTAGCTAGTGTTAAATAGACAATTAAGGGAACTCAGATCTATTAAAGGGTTTTAATATACATTTTCAGGCTTTCGTTTGCTTATCTAATTGCACCTCATTTCAAATTCTAAAATATTTTCCTGTATCTTAATATTGCTTAGATTTAATTTCTTTATTTATATAAAGAAAAACAATCAAAAAAACCTACCAGCTAATTGCTATGTTGTTTAATCCAACTGTGTGGATTCAACCTTGCTTTCCATAATTTAGCCTACTACCTAGCAGATCATCAGCTAGATACAAAATAAGGTAGAAACTTTTCATTTCTAGCTAGTATTTTTTTGCAATGATAATTGACATATGTTTAATAATTTTACTATATATTTGAATTATACTTTTGTTTGCATGTAGCAAAGGTTGGTAATAAATGGGAACATACGATATATGGAAAATATGATTAAAAAGTGTCTGTCTGTACTGTATAGTTATTTTACCCTTAGTTATTGCTATCATGATATACAGTATAATGGTATGTTTAACAATACTATGGAACTTATTTGCTGATATAGTACATATTCTATATCACACTATGGTACATAGTTCTACCATAGTATATGTTTTTGTATGGTACAGTACATTGTAGTATGGTACTATGTAACAAGTACCAGAATACTATTAAAAATATGTTATACATATTATGGTACTGCCTATACTATACTACAACAGTAGTACGGTATATACAGTACAGTATTACCAGGGTACCCACTAAAGTGCAGCAGTGCCTACCCTAGTACTCTATAAAGACCATAGTAAAGTTTCTTGAGGTACAAAATGTGTGTAATAATTCTAAATCTCTATAATGTTCTCTATAAACTCTATAATGATAATCCAGAGTAAGGAAAGGAAACTACTTTAAAAAAAAACCCTGTAAAGATGCATAGATATCTCAAAGCACATCTGGATTATTTCATCCTCCACATATCAGAGTGTTTGGAACAGAGCACCAAGCTGACCACATCAGATGAAGTCCTGCCAAGGTTGAAACATACAAAAAACAAACCAAACATCTGGACATATACTTGGCTTGTTTAGCCTTCCACTGTGTCCTTCTGAAGTTGTCCTGTACATATATGATTGAACATGATTTTACCTACTTCAGCTGTCTGTGTGAGGAATTTTAGCATTACAGGACTCTAAATGGATCTGAGGTCCATTCAGGGATGTCTGAGAAACAGCTTTTAAATGTTTCTTAGCTTGAAATTGTACTGACAGTGTGAAATAGTTTATACAACACCATGTTAAAAACCACAATAGACAAGCATGTAGATTTTTGTTTTGTCAAGAAAAGTAGAATCAGCATAGATTAACTCTCTCTCTCTCTCTCTATATATATATATATATATATATATATATATATATATATACTATATATATATATATATATATATATATATATATATATATATATATATATAATGATATAAATTTCAGTGCTTATCCATTTAGTTCATTTTGGGTTCATCGTTGCACTACATTAATTTAAACATAAAAAAGAGAAGAATTAAATTATTGTGACTTCACAGTTAATTACTAAACTGCTTCCTGAATTTTTCCACATTTTGTAAGAACTGAATTGAATTATAACTACATAAAATAGTAATAATATTTAAGTGGGGAAAAAATCCATATAATCTGCAAAATTATATATATACAGTATACAGTACGTTAAAAAAAATAATAGTAACATAAAGGTTGCCCTTAGCACAAAATTATTACTTTACATTTATACCTGTAAAATACTAATGTTACTGTGAGACTAGTCATTATCTTAGGAAACTGTATTCACAGTGAAGCATGATGGTGGAAGCATCAATATTAAGAGTTACCCTATACCAGTATGTCTTAGTATAATGGGTTGTTTTTTGTAGGTTTATAACACATTATTCTATTTAGAGCTATTACAGTTCCATATTTAAGGTACTGCATTAACAACTAAAAATTATGGGTGAAACACTGCCTTGTTAACTACATTTGCCTTTATTGATCATTTTAAACATTCACACACACTCGATGGGTATCCAGTTTGTGTGTATAAGCAAAAATTGTGAGAAAAAAATACTTTCTGCGTTTTGTCCTTCATCCATTAATTTTGGCCAGGGCTTATACTGTATGTGTAAATAAGATTTTCCTCCTATTGTGAGATCACAAATAAAGTGACCTACCCCTGTTCACTGGGGGACGTGCCTCAGTAGTATCTCATTTCCATAAACACTGAAATAAGGAGGCATAAAATAAAATTAAGTTGAGGCATAAAGATTTATTATCTGAGAAGTATTTTAGCAGAAGGATACACACATACTTTCTGGGGTCTCTGCGATCTGTGTTAAGTTGTAAAATATGGGACCTTTAATTGAACTCTATGTGGGGCAAGAAAAGCAAATTGTACAAATTAAGTCTTTCTTTGAACCAAGCTTAAAATATGGAGCACAATACCAGCTGTGCCAAAACATACACTGACATCTTGGTGAACCAAAAATGAATGTTTTATCCCTGCATTTCATTACAATTTGTCACAAAGTAATTAGAAAGGATCTAAGCCAAAAACCAAACAAAAAAAAATTTGCCGACTGGCTTTGAACTACAGTAGAGCATTTTGCCATATTTTACAATTCAAGATGTTGACTCAGTCCAGAGCAAAACCATAAACCAGTGAATAACACATTAAAGAACTAAACAAATAAGTTCAGTGAGTTTTACACACTAGTTATTAATTCTATGGCCACATAACTGCAGAGCCACTTTCAAGAGAAAACAACCTGCCCTGTTTTTACATCTTGCCTCCCACAGATTAGGGGGAAGTTATTTCTGGAGGCACTTGCAGCGGTGAGTTCTCAACAAGGGCCTTATTTTGCGGTCCCCAAATCTCTGTGGGGACATTTAGTCTCCTCCAAGAGCAATCACGTAACAGATAAATCATCCCACACACAGATCCGTGGTCCTTTAGTACTGCTTGGGGAGCACATTATTAGGAATTTTTATATGCAGTAGGGTCCAAGAGTCTGAATCCACTACTATAAGTAATAATGTTCTGCCAGCATATATTTTTTTTATACAATTTCATCATAACTGTGATATACATTGCATTAAAAATTTAATTTAAATAATTGTAATATGGGTAAAAGAGGAGATTAGGACAGAGTCAATAAGAAACCACCCTGTTACTGAGCGCCTCCCTATTCATATTTGATAAATCTTAGGATAAAAGATCACAAAAGCGAACGCTCGATATAAACTAGATGATTGGAAACAGTGGGTCGTTCGTTGCGACACAGAGATGGAAAGCACATGGGTCAAAGGTCATGAGATCCTAACCTGAGCAGCTTGATTAATCTTTTCATTCCGTCACCCCCAGGGTACGGCAAAAAAAGAAGGGGGAAAACCTGTCATAGATCATACGAAAGAAAAGTCCAAACACACACTCCTCAAAGTTTAAAGTCCAAACATAGAAGAACCTCCCAGAAAAGATTTAGTCCTGACATGAAGATACAATCACAAGTCAAAAAAGGAAACAAAAAATGTCACCTAATGATGAGAACATAAAATACAGCCAGTATATCTTCAGATCAAATGATAAGCTGTTCATGATTTATTGGATATTCATAAATGCAGTACTGTTTACAGAGACAGAGACTAGTGGGACACTTCTGGCTGTAACTGGATGAAGAAGAGGATTTCCAGTTTCAGCTCTTGGCCTAGCTCTTAAGGGATAAAGAAAAGAAATGCTCAAGACAAATCGCTTAGATAAATGTTATCTTCGTTTATCTTTATTTTCAATGCAATTTTTAACAGCTGTGAAGGCAGCCCTGTCTCACGAGCACAAATCTGATGCAAGGTTCAAGAGAGACTCTGCTGAGTCATTCATCTTCAATAAACGCTTGCAAGGAATACACCCAGGGTATGCACTTTGGGCCTATATTAACAATTTATAATGGGAGGTAGGAGAAAACCAGAGATCCCAGAAAAAAAAAAATTGTCTGCATGCTTTTTTAAGATACAGTATCTCAAATGATATCTATAGGCATTCTGGGATAGGTTCCTGGCCGCCCACGAACCTGAATACAGGATAAAGCGGTATAGACGATGAGTAAGTGAGTAACAAACTAAAAAAAGGTACAAAATGTACAGAAAGTATATACATGACACAACAATTACTGAAATCTCCAAGGCAGAGACACAACAAGTTATCCTGTTGATAAAATATTTAAACAAAACACATCTGGCAGTCAATGGCATCAACTTTTTTTCATTCTAATATTTGATGTAAACAATAACTGAAGTTCATGTCTAGTATCTGCATGATTTTATAAACCGCATTCTGCCTGACACAGAGTTGGCTGATTGACCAAATGCTTGAATGTACAATCTAACAGGTGTAGAATTGTTTACTCCCCTGATCCCAATTCTGCTGTTTCATCTGTTACTGTCTGCTGTTCAAATGTAATTATGACCTGAAGCGTTCTTGATGAACTTTCTTAATGACATCAGATTTGGCAGTTGGTTCTTCAATATTCATTTTTAAGATCACTGTCTAGCAAGAACAGTCTAGCAATCAAACATGCTATGTAATAATTAAAGTCATGGCAATTGCACAAGGTAAATCTTTCTACATTTTGAAGTGTTATAACTTAGAATTAATGCTGTTAGGTTTTTATCAGATTTTCACAGCTGGTGTTCTAATATTTTTTCACTAATTCATCTTAGAAATTTGTCTAATTTCTTGAAAGCATTTGATGAATAGTAATTCTCGCCAAAGATTTTCAGTAAGATTGAATGCTGTGTTTTGATTGTGCCACTCTAACATATTTAACTTGTGTTTTAACCACTATAGCCTTGGCAGTATGTTTAGGAGTCATGTGTCCTGCTGGAAGATCAACCTCAGTTCCAGTCTCAAATCTCAAAAGCCTTTTAGAAAAAAGTTTTCTTTTGGGACTTTTCTGTATTTGGCTCCCTCCACCCTTATCCTCCCAGGCCCTGCTAATGAAATAATACTACCACCATGAAAGTGGATATGGCATTCTTAGGGTGATTGTTAGGAGTCAACCAAATGTGGTGTACCAAGCCTAAAAAGGGTAACTTGGTATATTTCCGCGTGTCTCCTTAGTCATAACCCAAATAAAGGCTGTTCATGCTTTATTTGCTGTCTGAACAACTTCTTTAATCTGATATGTGGATCGCTCTATCTATCTATCTATCTATCTATCTATCTATCTATCTATCTATCTATCTATCTATCTATCTATCTATCTATCTTCTTCTAACTTACCCTTCACTTCTTCGTTGCATTTCTGACTAATCCTCTTTTTACACCACCACGAGCTTTTGGTAGACGGGTATTGGTTTCTAAACCACATCAGTCATTTCTGTCCTACAAAATCATTTACACAAAGCATCAGGTTGTAATGAAACTCAGTGTTTATCAACCTAACGAATAGTATTAAAACATATTACTATTAAAACATTGCAAATAATCCCATCTTCTTATGGAAAGCCCTGCAAAACTCTTGCTTGAGATTGTTTGGGGTAAAATCAACTGTGAGGCCATGAGATCCTGAACTTGTTGCAGTTTCCAAAGCCAATATGTCAGCACCCTTAGACACTCAATGTCCCATCATGCCAGTGTCTATTCACCAGAACAGAGTGTCAACAAAATTAACGATCTGATAGTGTCCAGAATACAAGCTTACCGTTTCCCAGACCCTCAAAACAAATATAGAATCCAACCATGTGTATGGTAATTCTTTGGATCATCTTTGTACTGTGTGTCTTGATTCTGTTTTCTGTACACCACCTCTCACTGCTGTGTTTTCTCTTTTTTTTCCCAGATCAATTACATTTGAATTGCATCAATCATGCCTTTATTGTCAAGATGCATGGACATTTTTGCATGACAACAAAACAGGCATTTTTTTGTCATGGTATTGTTCACTTGACTTCTGTGATGTCTGGGTGAGCCCATGTCTCCCATGTGGAGCGTTTCAGTGCCAGACAATGCTGACAAATGAGGGGTTAATCTCTTGGCTGGTTTACAAAATTTCAGATTCAGTCTCCATCCCAAATGAAAACAAATAACAGTTGTTGAGAAAATGATAGTTTGGGATGGAACAGATAAAACCTTTTTTCTTTCTTTTTTTTCTAGGAACATAGGAGCAGAAACCAGTGTCCAGTGTCTTCAGTTTCTAGTGAAACTTAAAAAAAAGCAGATTTTTTATTTTACATGGTCTGTGACAGGAACACATTATGCAAAGTCGCTCACTTTATCTCCAGCTCCTCTTTATATGTCAGACCATTTGTGCTGAAACTATCCATACAGAGCCTATTTCTAAACAAGGTCAATGTTAGCCAGTCACTAATTTGCCAGACAGTGCAGACAATCCAAACTAAATCCCACAAGGAATTAAGTATATATTTTTTTGTATTGTAAACTTAACTCAACTCATATAGACTACATATACTATACTTATTCATACACATATGGATAACAATTCAAGCTTCGGGCACAAAGTGCTTCTTACTCGATTCATATTTTGACTATATGAAAAAAACTCCAGAAACTTTATGCTTGTTTTGCATCCAACGATTCTTTACAGGAATGTAATAAAAATATATAATTTGTGACCCATTTAAAATCCAGGAACACTTTTTTAAGAACTTCTTTCCCAGGATTTTCTTTCCATCCCTGGGAATCCTGGAACTCCTTCAGGACATTTAGTATATCTTTTTTTATTTTTTATTTTTTTACATCATGACTAGTATTTAAGTCTTGCAACTATTCCAAAAACATCATGACTATCAATCATACGTTCCACATCAAAAACCTTAGTGGGAAGTAAGGAAATTTGGGTGTGTTTCCAACACTTAAATCTTTTCAGGAACTTTTGGTCCAGTTTAAATCCCCAAAAACTTTTTAAGGAATCCAGAGACTACTTGTGTACCTTTACTTTAATTTTAGCACCTTTACCTCAGAAGAATGTCTTTAGGCCTCCAGGAGTTTATTTGGTACATTTACTAATGCCAAGATCAATGTATCAAGACCTTTTTTTTTTTTTTTTTATTTAGGAATTTTAGTCCCTTTTCCTCACAGAAATGTTTTTACGAATCCAGGAACAATTTCTAAAAAATTAATAACATTCCAAGAAATGTTCCAAGGAACTTATAGCTATCATGTATTTACATCGAGAAACCTTTCAGGCAACCTTACCATACTTACTACAGTAGATGATGAGTCAAGGAATGAGTGAGAACAGTCTTCTGAAACATTTTAGGGCCTTTAGCTATATTTAGACATTATGAACCTTTTTAGGAACCCAGAAACTTTTTCACCATGAGAACAAGATTTGAGACACTGTAGTTCCTGAAACAGACACAATGGTTAATCTTTCCTGACACACTAACACTGCACCCTAAAACACATAATCCATCAGCTAATTAGCAAGTCCTCCATCAGCCAATTCAACAGGAAATTCTTGCTCAGCTAATTCAGTCTCTGGTTTGTACTGTAACTGCACATATAGACAAAGAAGAGACTTAAAAAACAAGATCGTTAAACTTTGTGGTATTGTAGGCTATTTAGTTGCCAGCTTATTCAGCATGCTTAGATAAACACATAAGAACACTCAGGGATACAAACGAGCTAACTTCATTTTATTCAATACGTTCATGTAAATACAAACATGGCTAACCTCATTTTATTACACAATTCCCATTTCTCAGTGCATTCTGGGCAGTGAGCAGCAGAAAATGGACACGTTTACTATGTCAGAACATTTGGTTTGAATTTAGAGCTTATTGCCAGTGTCAGATGATTTCTGAGATTTCTAGACAAAGATTGACTAAAATCTGTATTTAATAACCTTTAAATTTACTCCAGGATTGTTTGCATCACGAAGAGTTTTAACCTCCAGTGGCATTTCGGGTGGAACATTATCTGGAACTTTGGACCTGCTTCCTTCACGTGGACCTTTTTTTTTTTTTTTAGGATTTTAAGAACTTTAGTACTCTTACACTAGAAACAGCTTTTCTGAATGAATAGGTTTTAACTCTCAACAGGAACCTTGTTACTTGTTCAGGAATTTTTGGCATATTTTCCCATCAGGAAGCCTTTTAGTAAGACTGAATTTCAGGCACCTTTCCACCACAGGAACCTAATCAGGAGTCCAGGAACTTCTATAGGTTTCAATGCCTTCACACGAACATTTCTCCTAGACCAGAAAAGTTTTTGAAAAAGTGTTTCCACATTATATATATATATATATCCACATTATATATATATATATATATATATATATATATATATATATATATATATATATATTTTTTTTTTTTTTTTTTTTTTTGGGAAAAAAAACAGAACGTTTTTATGTTTTTTATATTAGGAACTCTTTTAGAAACACTGGCACTTCAGACACATTTATTTCACCAGAAGCTTTTAAGAGAGGATATTCCACCAACATTTCCAGCAGCTTTTAAACTTGCATTTTAACCATGTTTTTAAATCAGAAATCCGGGAACGTTTTGAATGAACCATAGCCATACTTTCACATCAGATTAGATCACATAAAGCTGTGCTTTATTTCCCAACTACAAAACAGAAAGCTAAAGATATTTAGGTATGTTTTCACACCAGGAACTCCATAGGATCCCCAGAATAATTTGACACACTGTCCTTTTTTTTCCTTCACAACACTCAAATGATATAGTTGTTGCCCAGTTTGTGTCACTTGAGATATTTAACAGTATGTTCACCTGCTGCTTGCACAGAAAAAAAAAAGTCAAGTTCTCCTCCAGTCTCTTGTTTCTGGTGTAGTCATGCCTTTTAGTGTTTCCATGAACTACCAACAGTGCACTCTGATACACCTTATTCATCAACTCTACTTAGCAAGTCCTCCATCATCCAATTTAGTATCTTTGATTCAAGTCTTGATCCTGAGCTCCACTCAGCTTTCTGGTACTCTGGCACGTAACTTTTCCATGGGAATTGGACTGATTTTTATTCGCTGAGACAAATAAATGCTAGATACTCACACTGGAAGGTCAGTGAGAATGTTAAAGACTCTAATGGATGGTGGCGGTGGATTTGCTGTTCCACTCAGACAGACCATCTTGTAAAACATGGGAAAACAACTGCACCCTTGAACCCCATCAATCCATAGCACAGGGAAATGTGGGTCATTTAATGTAGGGAGGAAGAGAGAGAAAGAAAGAGAGAGTTGTAGTAATAGATTAACATTAACATCATTAGCTTTGATTATGTCAAATTCAACAAAGGCAACATTGTACTAGGGGTTGCACGATGCCAAATTTTAAACTGGAAAATGGAGACAAGATGGTGGAAAGGGGGCGGGGCTTCCAAAAAGAGTTATCTAAACTGCTGTACTGGCGAATTTTTGACTGACCACTTGTACTCTGATTTAAAAACCCATCACTTTTAGTCTGTTTTATGCGTAGAAATCATTGTGGACCTAATAATTTTGCCACTCCTTTCCCCAACCAGATTGAGATTTAGAGCAAGCTTCTCACATCCTCGAGTCATTTCTGACAGATAGAGAGCGAAAGACCAAAAAAAACGTTCAAAGTCCATGGGGTGGAAGCAGAATGAATAATGTAGGCGAGTATCAGTAAAACAAAAACACTCCTGATGACACTCTCGAGCTTTGCCTTTTACTAAATCACCACTGACCGTCACATTACCACTCGATAAATCTCAAGCTAAGTAGAAAAGCTCATTTCCATCTGTCTTTCTAATGTGAAGGAAAGATAAGCTACGGCAACCACCCTTCTTTAGCACCTTCACTAAAGTCTTTCATGTCTAATGAAATCTATAAAGAGTCACAATTTTGCACAAAAAAGTACTGTCCCGCTTGAAAAACACCTACTCAAGTTTCAAGTTTTATTGTCATATACAGATAACAATGAGGCATCATTACCGTAATGAAATTCTTAGACCCGTGTTCCCCTATTGTACATAAACATATAAATATAAAAATATAGAAAGAAAAGAGAGAGAGAATATATATATATATATATATATATATATATATATATATATATATATATATATATAGTATTTACATGTACTAAACCAATAATTAAACGATAAATGTGCCGAAGATGAAAAATCACAGCATTCTGGATTCCAAACACACATCTGAGCCTTAGCCATGCTCCTGATTTAGCCAAGATAAGTAGAAATCTTTTAACGTTACATTAATAGAGTTGGATTTGATCAGTTCTCACAGCACTCTGACCCTGAAATCTAAATACCATTTACATGAATAGAATAATGGCCAAATAAACATAAATGTGTTTGAATTAGCACGCCTTGCCTGCTACTCATCGACACTGCAATAAAATAGACCATTTTCCCAATTCAATCAAGCACTTAGCCTGATTGTGTCCTAATCTTCCTCACAGGTCCTATAGGGATAATTTTGATGATGTTAGGATGGTATGAAGTCGAGCTGAATCAGGCTTGAGGGAGTGAGTTTTCTTTGGAGACATCATACCATTAAGCGATTTAACATCAACAAGAGTGTGGTCTCGGATCCAGACGCCATGGGGAACATGGTGGGGGTTTGAAATGGATTCGGACTCCTTCTGGAACTACTCGATTTATTAAATTTATTACAAGAGGAATTGTGAGACGAGGGGACGCTTGACTGACAGATGTGCATTTGCTAATCACAGCTAGGAAATGTGATACGCTGATGTCTTTTATTTGAATGCTTCCCAGTGGTGCAACACTGTTAGTGGACAGTTTTACCATCTTGCTAAAGGGAGATCATTTGAATAATTGTTTAAAATGATTTAAACCACTGTAGCTCCAGCAAAATTGTTAATAAGACTCACTGTTTTGTTTAAGCTGTTTCTCAACATTCAGTTATTTATTTATTTATTTATTTATTTATTATTATTATTTTTTAAATAGTTCCTTGTTACTAAGTAACTACCTAGCTAGGACCCTTGTCCTTTAGTGAATTGGTATATACTGTATATATAATTGGTCATTATATACTGTATAATAAATTACAGTTTATTAGTTTTAATCTTAAAAGTTTAATTTTCTGCACCATATACGAACAGCCTTTTAATTATTTTGTCATAATTAATCAAAGCTATTTTCCCTTCTAAATGTCCAAACCTGTTGTTATAAATTCACTGCACACTAACTTCCCCTTTTCTTTCCTTTTTTCACTCACTATATTGCCACATGCGTGTGTTTCAGTTCTGTTGCTGTCCATTTTTATGACATACCTAATGTGTGCACCTGTATCAAATTAATTATTTACAGTAGCTTGTCTTCATGCACCCTCATGCTCCTTTGTCACTTTGCAAAGTCAGGTTTTACTGTAGTTTGTATATGTGCCTAGTACAAGAGAATTCTAAAAAAAAAAAATTATATATATATATATATATATATATATATATATATATATATATATATATATATATATATATATATATATATATATATATATAAAATATTATATATTACATAAATTATTGTAATTACATTATCTGGGAAAAATAATATGAAAATCTATGACAATCCAAGTAACCATGGTATTTATTTGGCATTCACATTCATATATTTAGCTAAATATTAAGTCATACATTTTGTCAAATAATATTACTCAACGATTTTATATGCACACTGCAAAAAATAATAGGTGAAAATATTTTGAATCTAGTCAAATGTATCAAAAAATTCTCAATATAAGATTACAATGACTCAAATAGAAGATTTATAAGCTTATTTCTAAACAAGTTTCACTGTGTTTTAAACATAAATTAATGTTTTGTTTATTTCCATTTTATTTCTATTTATCTTGTTCTACTGACAGACAATTTTGCTTTTTTCAGGAAATAAAAAACAACAACAATAATAATAATAATAATAATAATAATAATAATAATAAAACTATATGGCAATAGAACAGAAAAGTTACGCTTACCATTTAAAAAATAAAACTAGTTTAATGATCTTATATTATTATTATTATTATCTTTTTTTTTTTTTTTGTAATTTATATAAAAATAGATAAACATGACTGGATTCAAGGTCTTTCACTTGTTAAGATATGTTTTGCAGTGTAATAGTGGTTCTTCCACTTTTATGTAGAAGATGCTACATTCATTTTTAAAGAACAGTTTTAACAGTCTGTGTTTATCATACAAGTTTATTCTTAAACAATCCTAATAATAAAATGACTCAGAAGTCTTACTCCTGCACATTTTGCAGGTGGCTATTTGGTTAAAATCACTGTTCCAAGTGAAAATTTGTGCGAGCACTACACAAATACGACATAAAGATCCCAGATTCATGACTGTTATAAAACCTACACAATCTGTTTATTATCACCTGCGCTGGTTGTCTAGTACATACTTGATCCAACACGGCCAATTCCGATGAGGGAATATGGCCTGATGAGCGTCTGTTTTTTCAGGAGTGCAATCTCTACCATGCTGTTAGCACACACTCTGGAGTAAATCAGAAAGAAGGACAATGAGGTGAAATAATAGGATGAAAAGTCAGCCGACTCCAGAAACAAGGTTAAAGCGCAAGTGTTTCCACTGTGCTCTGCCATTACGTCCCTCTGTGCTCTTCAGTTCCATTTCATTACAAACCCATATGGTTCACATACATCCCCGATCCCGCTACAGGCACAAGGGCTCTTTTTTTCTCGCTCCAGTGAGCGCAGGATCGGATTTAAGCTATACGACTACACAAACACGAGAGGCGATATTTAATACAGCTAAAATGATGCAGTGATTACTAATTTGTTCAAGTTAAAGTGAACTTTAGCTTTAGCAGGAAGTAGTTTTTGGCTGAGAAGTTTCAGTCGCTTTAGGGAGCTCTTTGGGTTGCTGCTGGGTTCTGGGAGAAAAAATAAGGGAGGAAATAAAAGCCTTTGATTTCTCTCCAAGCTGCAGGTGGTGAAGCGGAAATTTATTTATTTTGCTACTTCTATGTGTCGCTCAGGCAGGCATTTGTGAGATTTTGGTGTTTGTTCAGATGAGTGCTGGGATTCAGAAATCAGCAAAATGGAAATCTTGTTGTTGGTGCAAATATTAACTAAACATGAATGATTCATACAAAGCACGACTCTAGAAAATGTGAGCAGTTATCAGAAACTCTTAGGCATAATAAACATTTCAATGGCGCAAATGTTTTAAAGAAGGCCGTACATCCCTGAATGACGATCCTGGCCGCGGTGGTTCAGACTGTGCTGCAGTTGCTTCCGTTAACATTCAGTGAGTGGAACACCTGATCCTTAAAAATTGAAAATTAGATAAATGTTGAATGCATAATATTGTATTGTTGGCAAAACTTCTTACAATGGTATTTGTTGAGACAACAGATGACATTGTGTTCTTGAAAACTTTGGAGACACAGACTGAATAAACAAAACCAAAGAAAAAAAAGTTGAGTCCGCAGTTTCTCCTTCACTGAAATGCAATTAACCTGCACTAAAGAGGTGAAGATGGCCGTTTTGTAGACTCTTTATTCTGTGTAAGTAATTTATACTTTAAAAAAAAAATTTTTTTACAGGTTACTATACAGGTATTTTACACAGTTAGCGTTATACAGTACACTCTATGTGAGGCTAGTGTCCTTTCTCTTATCATTATACTGAGGCACCCCAACATTACTGAGGTGAACTTATCTAATATTAGTCTTGTTACAGCACTGTATTAGAGTTATGAAAATAAACATCCATAACCGTATCTTTTTCCCCCCACTTTGCCCTGACTTTTGCTCAGCAACAGCATCCTGCTCCACTCTAACACCCACAGCCGCTTGAGCACTCAGCTAATAAAAGTTCAACAGGCTTTAACAATTAGGGAGTAGCAATGCTTCAGTACTCAGTAAGATAAAAAAGATATAAGAAAGTCCATGTTAGTTTGGCTTAAGAGTCGCTAATGTTCTTCTATAAGAGTTATATCGGTTAACTTATTTGTATGAAAACTGAACTAAGTAAAAACACGGTTAATATATTTTATTTTTATCATAACTAGATTTTCTGTAAATCTAGATTAAATTATCTTCTTCGTCTTTACAAGAATTCTCTTCTTCTCTTTACCCAGAGCTCTGCAGTGGAGGATTGGGTCAGAGGGGTGATGGCTAGTCTTTTGGAGCTACTGGAGGAGCATGAACAAGGTGTTGGAGGTGACTGTAGTTCTTGATGGTCTGGGTGACTATGCAGCAGCTTTGGGAGTGGTGTTTGGTCGGGTCTTACATTGAATTCCCAAAGGACTGGACCTATACCTATGAAACCATCGGACTATTATCATTGGACTTCAGGAGACATGGTCCCCTCACATGTTAAGAAACATACTCTTGTTGCCATAGACTCTTTTTTGTGTCTGACACGTTAAGAAAAAGTCTTCAAAAATAAAATCTTTGCTAGTTTAAAAAAAAATGGTTAGGATATTAGAGAGGGATCAGTAAGAGACTGCATCTGGTGTATTTTATTATAAGCAAAATAGAACCTGTATTGTTTTATTCATATCACTTTTTTTTTTATTTGACTAGTTTTGTAAGAATAGTTCTATAAAGTTTTTTAAAGTAATATTTGTGGGTTTTTATTGTTGGGATATTGTTTTGCCAACTTTTTTTTGTAGAAAACATCAGTGGGCTACAACGGGAGAAAATCTTCTATACCTTTTTGAGTAGATGAAAAGTTGGGCTAAGTCAACCCTAGAGAAATATAATTAATTGAGCCCACAACCATCACCACTTGAGATGACTAAAATATTAGAGTCAAATATTATTCGAGTCAAGTTAAGATTCTGAACTTAAGACTGGGTTTATGTTTTGTTAACTAAACAGCAATGTGAAATATTTTGTTTGGCCAGCATCTTGAGCTTAAAAAAAGCTTATTTTTTACTTCAGTGTACTTTGAGATCTGTGTTCTGTTATTTTGCATAATCAAAAGTCCTGGTTTGTAATTTTATCAATTTATATAATTGATTACATTTTAATAATATGTACAGAACATGTTTTATTACTTATTATTTATTTTAAACATAATAAAAAACATAATATGCAAAACGACATGCCCCAAAAAATAAATTAAAATAAATTAATTTCAAAAGTAACACCTTGAGAAAATGATTTTAATAGGTTAATGAGATCTAAAACATTTTTTATAGAAGTTTATAGTTTGTACTTTTAAAAAGTTTGACATTTTATTTAAAATTACATGGCTTAAACTCTCTGCTGTTACATATATATGATTTTTTAAACTGTATTAAACTAAGGTTTTTTATATACTAAGTTATTAGTATTAAATTAAATATGTTTTTATAATAATGTATGATTTTATTAATATATATTAAAATTCATTAATATATTTAACTTTTTTAAGTGCCTAACGCAAAAAAAAAAAAACAGATTATGTCAAAAGAGACGTAATAATGATGAAAATCATTTCGAATGAATAAGGTAAAATATTCCATAAGGAATACTGGAATTTTTGTCAATGTATCTGCATTTTAAAATTAAATTAAAAAAATTAAATAAAAAACACAAGGGAAGTAAAATCATTTTTGAGGACCACAGCCGGATTTTCCACTGTCTTTAAATTCACTTGCAGCTGTACAAATAAACCGTGACAAGCTAACCAGGGGTCAAAGGTCATAATGGAGAAAATGGTTGGGTGGGGGGAGTTGGGGGGGAGATGTAGAGTTGGAGCGAGAGACAGGCAGGCGGTAAAATTGAATGTAAAGTCCCATGTTTGAAGTTCAAATTCAAAATTGTAAATTCTAATAATTTGGTTTTCCTTTATGATTATGACGCGCATGTTAAATTGTAATGATTTGGCTAAGCGTGATCTTTTGCTTTGACAAGATGACAAAACCTTTATAAGAAAAAAAAATAAGTAGGTGACTGTTTTTAAAGTCTTACACATTTTCTGTAAAACGTCACATCTGGGAGTACATTCTATAAGCAACGATAAGTTTTTTTTTTTTTTAAAGGACGAAAACCAGAGAAGCCCAGTGAAAACATAATCAGAGATGATTGCTGAAATAGTAATCTTATATTTAACCCAAAAGATTGCTTACATTTGTGATAGAGGCAGAAAGGGGAACAAATATCATGCATGATGAAGCAGATGGATAAACATCGCGTCGAAGTCAACTATTCAATGCATTTAAACCAATTTGCCAAAACTAATATGGGATCGGATCTGGCTGTTCAAACAGGATCGGATCTGGCTGTTCAAACCTCTGTAGGGGGTGAAAGTAGAGCATGAGAGTATTATAACAAAATACATAGTGGAATATTACATAAAGCAATACATGATTACACATGGAGAATTTTATCAAGCTATAATTCATAAGCGGGAGCATTTACAAAAGACATCTAATTTATATCATACATTTGGTCCTGGGATTGAATAAGTTTACATCAGGAGACTTGCTAATGTGAACCGCTTGTACGGGGCTATTGGAGAAAATCTGCTGAACTGCATTACTGGAAGATTTAGCTCACATTAAAAAACAAATTAAGTATCACTCACTCACTTAGCATCTACACACCGTTTTATTCTGTATACAGGATTGCGGGAAGTCTTGCGCCTATCCCTGGAAGCTTAGGGCACGAGGCAGGGTACACCCTGGATAGGGTGCCAATCTATTACAGGGCACACACATACACACACTAACACACTAGCTTAATCTGCATGTCTCTGGATTGTGGGAAGAAACCGGACAACCTGGAGGACACCCACCAAGCATGGGGAAAAAAAACAAACCCCGAGACGGGAACAAACCCGCACCCTGGATATCATAGGCCACAGTGCTAGCCATTTAGCTACTTATTTAATAAAGATAATTACTCATAATGAGGTTTTCTGCAAGGGTACATGGTTTTATTTAACATTTCTGGAAGGAGTCTCCAGTGTCATGGTCTAAAGTTTTCCACTTTAGGATAGAGATAGAGAAGTTTCTAAAAGAAATGCCAATTGGGTTATTGCGACTGAGATAGTTTTTTTTTTCTCATACCTGTGTGTTTATTATCTCTCATTTTAAATTTAGGTATAGCTGTGTGTTTGTGTGTTTAGCTAGACAGGGCCAGGGCTTTGTTTACCTGTGCCGTGTTTATTAGGGAAAGGCCTTGGTCTCTTGAGATACATGATTATTCAGACCTTGTTTTGGGAAAAGGGACAATAAGATTAAAAGTATGTGTGTGTGTGTATGTGTTGCACTGACTCTACTTTGTGGATGAGTATGTGTACCAGTAACAAGGCAGACTATGAGCACGTCGCTACGGAAACAATGGCGACGGTAGAACGGTGACAGCAGGAGACAAGAATACACAATAACACAGGAACATGAGCGTGCGCGCACACACACACACACACACACACACACACACACACACACACGAATAACTCACACATTATTCTAATCTACACAAACAAACATATATTTTACAAAATAATACATTTGTTTACAACAGTATAACCACTTTTTGTAAGGTTCATCTGTTCTACATCAGAAAATAAGTGCCTCTGTGTGTGTCATTGGGGTGTAGGTCTATTATTTCCCCTTAACACACACATTCCTGGACTATAACTCTGTTCTATTTCCAATCGTGTTGTATTTTAGGAAGTTATTTAAGTGTCAAACACAATAGAGTTGCACGATCGTAAATCCACTGGCTACACAGCGAATATTACTGGTATTGTATGGCGCAGCTTACGAATCCTCAGGAGGCTCACACGGACCAACACACGCCCACAGAATCGATACCGTGCACATGTACAGTGCCGAGGTGAGAGAGGGAAAGTGTGTTTCAAGGGGATTTCAGTAGCCGGCTCCATTGTGAAAGTGTGTATCGCTGATTGCAGATTAGCAGCGGGAGTTAGAGCGCTGGGAAAGCCCCAGGTTTCACTGAACAAAGCAACACAAATCACCTTGCAGGCACCGAGCTGAGAGTGAGAGCAAGAGGATAAGGGCAGTCACTCCTCCAACATTCAGTGTCTGTGTGAGGTATTTTCAGCCCCAGACTAAAGGTGTATTGAGTCTGAACCCCCCACTGAGACAGACTCCAGTCTGAAGCCACACGATTCCCTTAGCACACAGCTGATTGGCGACAACAAGCACTGGATTTGCTCCAACCATCACGTTCACTGTCTTGCAACTACATTGATGGAAAAACAGAATGCTGGATAATTGCCTGGAAACTAGGAACCATTCTTTATATCTACCACCCCAAGGGTTCAAGTGGATATCCAGGCATATGAATTACACCAGCTTTCAGCTTGAATGGACTTCCGGTTCTTGAGAATAAGCTATTAGGATGTGACTCCGCTCTCTAGGACTAACCATACCCTGATCTTTGCAATTCATCTTTAAGTTGCTTTTTTGCAGATCTTTGATATCAGTCGAAAGGTTATTTAAGGTTGTTGTCAGGATGGCAGCTAGCGTAAGTAAGTTAAGCCCTGCCGCAAAAGGACTGAGTGCTAAACATTGGGACTACTCGGTACATGCCAGTCACATAATGGGCTCTGAAATGGCGCAACAGATAAGAGTTTGACTTTTTACACAGGAAGTTTAATTAACGTTGTGTTAGCCTGATTGAAATACATTTAACATTTATGACATTTAGCAGATGACCTTATGGGAGTGACTAATATTTTATCTCAATAAAAATCTGACCAGTTGAAGGTTAAGAGCCTTGCTTAAGCCCCCAAAAGTGGCAACCTGATGGTGCTAGAGTTTGAATCTGGGGCCCTCTAATCAGTAGTCTAATACCTTAATCAGGTACACCTGTCAAACATATAAACATGTTAGTCTGACAGTTGGGAGTTGAGCTACTCCCAAACATTCAACATCATTTAGACACAGCAATCAACCTAGGTGCTCTGTACACGCCACTGTGACAGACTTTGACTGACCCGGAAGTGAAGAATGAAATGTGGAAAAATGGAAAGAAAACTCTAGCAATACAGTGATGTTGTCCATAACACCATAACCATGAGGGATAGCGTGCACCTCATTTATATAAAAAGTAAAGTAAACAGCACTTGTGAAATGTTCAGCGCTGTAAAGTCATCCATGTTTCCACCACTTGACATGCTGCTTGCCGCTAGTTTGTTGAGTGTTTGGTGTGTGACATAATATGTCAACTAGGAAAAGGTCCAATACTAACAAGCTGTAAGGGGGCACATTGCCACCTATTGTTACAGAGTTAGACATACTTCTGTGAATAAACTGATTCCCTTACTGTGCTTGTATAATGGGACAAGCACAGTAGTCCAATTAAATGGCCTAGTTGAGCTCCGCTTAACTGTGTATGTAAATATACTTAATGGGAGATCCCAAGTTCAAATCCAGTTGATACAACGGGAAAAACTGTCCATGTTCTCTAAGGGGAAGGGAAAAATCTGGAAAAAATCAGAAACCTTAAGATTTGGATAAATGTTGAGATTTTATGAAGACAGCAGACCTCAACCATGGTCGTGGAGGACCCCTTGTGCTGCACGTTTTAGTGTTTTCTCTGCTCTAGCACACCCCTTGAGGCTGTTAATTAACTGATTAGCTACATTGAGTATGCTGAGACAGGGGAAAGACTAAAATCTGAAGGCGGGGGCGGGTGATCTAGTGGTTTACCAGATTATGCGAATGGTTCCCTGGTGGACTAGTGGTTAGCATGCAGTGCTCTCACCAAAACAGCCCAGGCTCAGTGAACTCCAGCCTCTGGGGGGGTTGTGACTGTGCACCCCTAATGCTGTTTTTAAGCTCAGATATATAAAGAAAGGTTGCATTAGGAGTATGTTAAGTGTGAAACTTGGGCTGCATTAAACATGCAGACTGGGTGATTCTCAAAAATGTGGAGTGGCCAAAATAGAGAGAGAGAGAGAAATTATCTGGTTCCAAGTGCCAGCAACGAAACTGTTACCCTTTCCACCTAACCTTCATCCAATATTAAATTTTGAAATGTTTTCTTTTCCAAGTTCTGTGAAACGTGAAAACAATGGGGACATTCTATCATGGAGGTCTGTCAAGAAACTTGGTTTTTAGATGAACCATATGGACCTCCAGTTATCTATGTTGATATTTATAAACATATAAATATTTTATTTTTATTAAGTGAGACATACAGATTTGTCATGTACAATTTTTAGTCAAAAAACAGCTGCCAGAAAATCAGCTGCCAGAATAAATGCTAAAATGCTGCATGGGCTTGTTTTTTCTAATTTTTTTTTTATCAAGATTTCATCTAGGTCATCTAACATCCAAAACTTCATCACTTCATCTAACATCCAAAACTAGCAGTGCAGCAACAAAGTTAAAGCTCCAGCTGCAGAACAACTGCTTTTAAAACCGTTTTACACAGAAATCCCTCAGATGGGCAGTTTTATATTTTTCCACTCCTAGAAACAAAACTTCCTTCCTGATGAAGTAAAATGGCAGAGAGTCAAGAGTTCTGTTGTGATCCACGGGGGGTAAAGGTCACTAGCAGGCGACTCAATTGCGTCTACAATCATGTCTTTGCCACTGTTTAGCAACCATTGGTACATGACCTGCTGGAAGGCAACAGTCTGTTCGCCTCACAGAGGGTAGATTAGAAAAGACCAGCGCTGCCAAGCCGAATCAACTTTCTGGAACACGTTACCTGGGTTTGGCGAGAGGACATGGGTCTGGTTTACACTTTATGTACAGCTGTGTGCTTCCTGCCAAGCATTCAGTTGGAACAAGAAAGCATTCTTTTAATAAATAAGCTAGTAAGGACAATGTGTTCAAATAATAATAAAAAAAAATGCTGATTTGTCTGTTTTCTACAACTTTCCCGTGGACAATAAAAGACAGAAACAGAGCTCGGGGTGCCTGAACCACCACTGCTTTCTTTTAGTCATTTCAGTTGTTTATTTTATTAGATATGTCAACATAAATACACTCACTTTATTTATTATATATAACGCAATCTTGCTTTTATAGTATAAGATATTTAATATCCTTATCGAGAAGATTCCTGATATTTTCTATTAAGTCGGAATTTTCAAAAAGCTGCATTTTTATTCAATGTAAATCATTTTCATTATCACATTTTTTATGTGGTCTAAAACAACATGTTAATAGAAAATAATGTGTGTTAATGTAAACTAAAGAATCATTTAGCAAAAGCAAATCCTGCGACATCTCTCACTTATTGTCTATAGTGCATTTCCTATTCATGGTTGTGGGAACCTGGAGGTGCAAGGCAACAGTGCTAACCACTAAACCACCATTTCGCCTAACAAGAAACATTTAATCACATAATTTAATATAATAGAAAGAATCTCACAAACCTGTTAGTTCCTCAATTCCGATTGGTTGGTTGCTGATCAATATTTTATCAAATGCACCTCTGACAAGACAATCTCTGACAAGACAAGATGTTTATATTAATGCGTTCATTCCTTTATTGTACCATATACTGTATGTAGCCTACCTACAGTAATGTTACGATAAAATGATGGAAGGACACAACTGTGGATCATCCAGGTTAACCAAAAACACTTGTGAAATGATATTGAAATGCCCAAACTGGATCAAAACAGGAAATCAAAAAATATATATACAGTATATATAAGGCTTAATATAAACTGACGACCAACACAGAGCAAATTTTTTGCAATGTGAATAAAAGCTCGCTCACTAACCCCTTACTCACTTACTCATCACTTATACCGCTTTAACCTGTTTACAGGACTGTTTTCATAAACTGTGCAGATGTATGTGTGTGTGAGGGAGAGAGAGAGTGTGTCATTAAACTGCAAAAAATAATAGCAAGTTAAAATATCTTAAATCTAGTTAATTGTAAAAATATTTATTATTCTAAAAATAAACATACAATAACCCAAATTAAAGATATGTATTTCTATTCTTACACATACGTATTTTTAAGCAGAAATGTCTTTTTCTATTAGCAGATAGTTTTGCTTCAATTTTTTAAAATGGAATCTTTACAGTAGGTACTTTGCAGCCTGTTACACTAAAACAGTTGGTACCATGTATTTCATTTAATTCACACCATCACAGTGGGCAGTGGTGGTTCAATCGGTTAAGGCTGTGGGTTACTGGGTTACTGATCGGCAGGTTGTCAAGTTTAAACCCCAGAACTGTTGAAAAGTTGCCACTGTTGAGCCCTTGAGAAAAGATCTTAACCCTATCTGCTCCAGGGGCGCTGTAACCTGGATGTCCCTGTGTTCTGACCTCAGCTTCCTTACTGGGATATTAGAAAAAATAATAATAATTGTGCAGTAAGTTGCATGTGACAAATAATTGAATCTTATCCATTTAATATGAAGAAATGATGGGTGACTCAAGACTTTTGCACAGTACTGTATGTCTAGAAATAGATGACATATTCTTATATTGTGGTTTTTTTATGATTTTACATTAAGAAATTATAGTTACATTTGACTAGATTCATGATATTTTACTTGCTAAGGTGCCATGGTTTCAGGAGCAACGGTGACCTTGGTGGACATGCCTGCAGACCATGCGGTATTCTGGGAATGGTAGTTAGGCACAGATCTCTGGTGCAGTCAGGACACATAGAGTTATGAGTCTAAAACCAGCAAAATGAAACATTACATTGAGCACATTTTAAAAAAGTGCTGTTATTTGCTAGAAGTTATGGGGGAGTTTTCTAGATAAAATGTTTAATTATAGAAGGAGAGCAATGTAACAATCAGTATGTTATGAGGCTTTAAGGTTTTTTTTTGTATTATGAGAAAAAGGTTGATGACTGCTGCTTTTTTCCACAGGTTCCACATTCAATGTAACTATCACTCACGCATCGTCTATGCCACCTTATCCTGTATAAAAGGTCGCAAGGAGGCCTCAAGCCTATCTCAGAAGACTAACCCCTGAACAGGGTGCCAAATCATTGCAGAGCACAATTTGGGAACACTAATTAGCCTAATCTGCATGTCTTTGGACTGTAGAAAGAAAAACTGGAGTACCTGCAGGAAACCTACTAAGCACAGAGAGAACATGCAAACTTCATGCACATAAACTCCAAGGTGGGGATTGAACTGTGAACCTGGAGGTGGAAGACAACAGTGCTAACCCCTAAGCCACTGGTCTGCCTCAATGTAACTGGTAACAATGTAACTATTAAATGGATAGAATATATATTAAAATTGTAATAACAATAATAACTCTGTTTTGTCACCGAATACAGTTATTATAATTTTTTTTCAGGCTAGCTCACCTTAATCTGTCTTGTATAATTGGTTTAAGTGAAGACTGAATATGTTTCATTTTGGAGCAAACTGTTCCTTTACAATGTGCAGCACCCAAAGAAAGACAAGGAAAAGAAATAAGGAGTGGTATAATGAACTGAGAGTGTACAAGAACATGCCAGGAAAGAGAAATAAATAAATCACTAAAATATGAAATCTGACATACAGGTATTCTGGGTTGTGAGAGAGTGCATGCCGAGACATCACACAGCTTTCTCAGTTTGGAGCTGCTATTTTATTCATTTCAACTAAAAATCCATTAATTCCTTACGGGCTGCATTTGCCCAAAAATATCTAATGAGAAAATGAAAAATGAGAAGTGCATGAGAGAATATAGATCACGTTAACATTCCTCATTTCTATTATTAAAAACTTATATATGAAATGAAAACCCCTGAACACAACTCTAGGAATATAAAAAATGAGATTCTCAGGCTTCCAAATAAAGTGCTGTGGATTTTCCCAGTGTGTATCGAACAGTCGTGTATTTACAACCCTGTAGTGCCACTTTGAGAGAGTGCTCTGTGTGTCTCGTCAAATGTATGCAGGACATTCAATCAGCCATATATGGATGAATAAATAGCCGTTTCTAACTCTTAGGAAGATAAAAGTTTCCATAAAGTGCAAAGAGTATTCCAATTCCTTGGTGTAAATTCTCCCTGGAGAACAACATGCAACATTTCCAGAGACAGTTCACAGCAGAGACAGGAGGTAGAATTCCTTAGCTTTGTGAGAGAGTTTCACAAACTCATATGCAAATTGAGTAGTCAATGCCCACCCCCCCCAAAAAAGCCAAAAGCCACGCACACCACTTTTACTATATCTTTGGTGTAGTTTCAAATGTGATGAAATTGAATCCCAAGAGAGATTTTATTAATATACTGTATATGCATATGTTTATTGGATAAGTCATTGAATCAGGATGGAAATCAGACTTGGGGGGAGATTTTATTTCAAAGCTTTTATGAAAAAGGCACTATGGACTCTTTTACCGTATGCATCCCCAGATCATTGTTTAACGTTGTGAACCTCAGTTATTTGACATATTGGAATTAGTTGGGTTGCTCAAGCCAAGTTGTCCAGTTTTCCTTTAAAATGGATAGGATTGAGCAAACCTGCCAAGGAAACTGGTTTTATTGGTCCACCAGGGCTTCAAGACTAGTCTGAAATGCTGCATCCAGAGAAAAACCTCACTGAGATACTGTAATTGTCTCCTGAGCAGACCCAAGACTTTTATTCCCACTCCAGAGTTGTGTTTCATTACTGCTTTCATTACTGTTCGACTTAAAAATTCATCTCACCTACCTCAGTCGAGTGACTGCGGAACGGTGAACAGAAACATGCACACTGCTTGAAGTGATTTCCTTGGAGATTTGCAGCCCAGTTTCCTTCGAAATGACGTATGGTCATACGTTGCTAGCAGAGCAAGGTAACAAATTACATCAGTGTACAGATGGAGCAATCCAATTCACAAATCCCAAATGCAACACAGCCAATTTAATGAACAGCCTGTAAGTTCTGTGCTGTAGTGCATTGGTGCTCCATGTCCTTATCTAACAAGTTTCACCTAAGCTCATAAAGTATAGGAAAAGTTTGTGGACGTTCAACTGGGAGTTAACCAAATGAAACTGACCAAAAATCCATGATCCATGAAATCATTAATGGTTCCTCAATAATTGATCTTTAGAAGAATCAAAGGTACGCACACATTAATACCTTTCATTTTCATCTCTTACCAAAAACACATCCATACTCAATCTTCTTTGATGAAGTGGGCTACCCATGATTACAGCTCTGGATCAGGGCATCTTCCAAATGCCTAAATGTAAATGTACAGCTCTTCCTAATAGCACCTAAAGATCCGTAGTGGTGACTAGAATAAAAATCTAAATTTAGACCAGCAATTCAGAGATGTGCTAATGGAAACAGCTCTGTGAAAAATTTATGAGTCTGCAGTTCACATGGGCTCACCAAAATTGCACAAAAAAAGAACACTGCCTGGTCTCAATTCTCGAGTCTTGATTCAGATGGTGGGTTCAGAATTTAAACAACATGCAATCATGGAGCCATTCTGCCTTGTATCCGTGTTTCAGGGTGATGGTTGTAGTGGTGTTAAAATGGGGAAGATTTTCACAGCACATTTTGAGCCCATTAGTACCAACTGTTTATATGCTACAACCTACCAAAATACTGTTGCTTCTCTTTATGACCACAGGATAATGAGTCATGTCACAAAGCTAAAATCACCTCAAACTGGTTTCTTGAACATAACAGTGTAATCACACGGCCTCCACAGTAACCAGATCTTAATCCAATAGTGCACCTTCGAGATGTGGTGGAACAGGAGAATCGCATCATGGATGAGCAGCTGACAAATCTGCAGCAACTGCCTGATGCTATCATGTCACCATGGACCAAAACCTACGAGGAGTGATTCCAACAGCTTATTTTATCAAAGCAGTTCTGAAGGCATAACCACAAACCATCTTGTTTATGAACAATCTAAAGTTGGACAAACAAGGCTCATTCTTGCAATCCAGTTTTGCTTTTGCTTTGAGTTCTACTTTCCCACGTTCCCAGGCTGCTAATTGCGACTGCAAGATCTTTTGCAATCGCTGTGATTTCAGGTGTTTTATCTGCAGCCAGGGAAACCTTTTTTTTTAAACAGAAGTTTAGCCAGAAGGTTATTAAGGGCTGGAAAAACATGATAAGTTAAAGCCAATATATCAGATTATAAGAAATTGTTGCTTTTAAGAAACTTAAAAATGTTTAAATGATAAAAAAATTGCATCAGTGTGAATGGAGTTCCTTTTTATCCATGTCGTGTACACAGATTAGTAATCATCATCCGCTTTTTTCCCATAGAGCAGCTAGTTTAGGATTGAAGTATAGAAAGAATAGGAAATTAAGGAATTTTAAATGATTTAGTTGATGTTTGCAATTTTCCCGATGCTAAACTTAAAGGAATTAAAACTGCTTCCTTCTCTTTCAGGTACCAGACTGGAATGTACTGTATACAGTTTAGCAGTATATAAAATGAAGTGAAAAGTCATTTTAGTACAAAAAAACGCGACCTTTTAGGCATAAAATTTAGTGAAAATGTGGCATTGATTAGACATTTGATTATTCATTTAAACACAAAAATCCATTAAAGGTATTAAATGGCTCTAAGCTGTCAATCATTTCAGCTCCAAGTAACACTCATTAAAAAACAAAAACAAACAAATAAAAAACTCCCAGGCTTCAAACTGGATCTTTAACAGGACAGACTTGATTATGAAAAGCTTTTTGGCATCATTTTATTTGTGCCATTGGCCTAAGTAAAGACCTCACCCATATTATCGCCAACTGGCGCCTGACGAGGCATTGTAAGACCAGGTCTATTGGGACACGCAGCCTTAGAGGCACCGGTAAGTCCGTTATTAGGCTATTGTTTAGTTAACGTTAGCGCCAGTGATTCAGACTTAGCGGCTGAGTTTCCATCCATTTCTCACTCGCCCACCTGTGCTCGGTAATGAGCGATACGGCAGGCGGCAGGCCTCGCGTGAACACATTCCTCTCTTTGTTATTTGGACATTTCCTCTTTAGCGCCATGCCGAGCCTGTTTCCGATTTACTCAGGCCCGGGTGGAGCGGCTGCCCTCGCTGTAGCCATCCTGTTCTGGGCGCTAATTAGTGATAGATGTATTGCTTGGCAGGTCACTTTGACCCAGGTCATCCATCATAATTTTCATAGAACATTTACTGTACATTTCAAATGTACAACATGAAATATAAGTAATATTTATAGGCTGAGCATGGCATTTTTGCTGACTAATATGACTAAAACATTTTTGATGTTAGAGTAGCTGCAAATCACAGGTTTATCCTGAGGTCCAGCTATTTCCCAATGTTCGTACGTGTTGTATGCATGCAGGGCATTATGGGAAACCACATGAATTCTTGCCTTCATTTCTCTCCAACTGTGCCTGAATATATTGCGCATTCTCACACTACAAAAAAAAAAAAAAAAATCACCAAAAAAGTCTGACACACGAGTCAATGTTTCTGTTTCTCCACCGCAGGAGGGTACAGGATGGTAAATAAAAACGCTAGGAGGTAAAGATAAGAAAGAAGAAAAGGTCCTCAATGTTTTTAAAGCTGACTCAATTCAGGCTAATTTAATAAACCGACTTTATTAATTTATGGAGTACTTTGTGAGAGCTGCAGACACATGAGACGTTGATACACTCCTAATGACGTTTGTGTCTGTGTGCTTGTGTGTGTGTGAGTGTGTGTGTGCAGATAGAAGTGTTAATATGACATAAAGCAAATTAAACAGATTTATTTAAAGAACGCATGATTTTGTAACATCCAACAGTTGTTTGATTAAGTTTAATGATTAGACAAAAACAATTAAGCTGTTTAAGCTATTATGTAAGATCTGTTGGATTAAAGCATGCATCCTTTTCTTTTTTTTTATTAGTAAAATTGAATGAATTATTTAGTCAGTGC
Source organism: Clarias gariepinus (assembly GCF_024256425.1). Classification (NCBI taxonomy): domain Eukaryota; kingdom Metazoa; phylum Chordata; class Actinopteri; order Siluriformes; family Clariidae; genus Clarias; species Clarias gariepinus. Next base: position 43,197,907 of record NC_071102.1, on the reverse strand, counting down.
AGGAAAATATCCCTCTATAATACATTCCTGAGCTGTAAGGAGTCACCCTGGAAATCCTGTAAAAGTAATTCATAGGTAGACCTTAAATTAGCAGGAATGTCCAAACACACATTATCAACCACATCATATGCCCGCTCATACACATCCTGCTTCAGCACACTTTCCACTGGCACACTGGTGTGCACGATAACATTTTTGATCCTGTAAACATGATGAGTCAGCGAGATATCCTCATAGTGAGTTGCGAATATTTGTGCCACGTCCTGATACCATCCATCCAAGCCGACGTTGCTAAGCAACGGCTGGCTGCAATAATCTTTGACTTCTAGCCAGTGGTTAGTGCTATAAGGGAGGTTGCAGTGCTGAGTTACTTTACCTCTGGCAACCCACAGGTGTATATTACAGGTAATTTGGAAACGCCAATCAATCAGAAACCCTAGAAACAAGCTCAAGATTCAAGCCCACATCCCTGGATATGCTGGGTGACTTTGCTATCTCGTCCTGATACACTAATTAATATTCAGACATCCTATTTTGTACAAAAACATTCCAAAATTTGTGTCTTTATAATGTAATCTTCTTTACAGCTGCTTTTATGGTGCGGTGTTAGCCAGATTCTCAAATCTGATTGTTTAGAAAAAGCTGTTTTAGTTCATTATTAAATGAAACAGCTAATAATTATATTAAATTCCAACCTCTGGAATAGTGGAGTGGGAGTTTATATTTATTTACTGTATATAGTGCATTTAGAGGTTAAATTCAGAAGTTTTTGAACACCCTGTGTTAACATTATTAGAGAAGGAGGGGTAACTCAGTGTACTACTGATCGGGAGGTCCTGGGTTCAAACCCCAGCACCACCAACTTGGCCCTTGAGCAAGGCCTTTAACCCTCTACAACTTAGATGTATAATGAGATAAAAATGTAAGTCACTCTGGTGTCTTCCAAATGCTGTAAATGTTGTTTAAAACTGCATTCTTCACCAATGAGTTCTTTAAGCACTGAAAGAAAGGAAAAGTCAATTCTAGATCACATGGATACCCAGCATCACTGATCCAACACACCCCATGAATTATTTAAATTGTTTGTTAAGAAAAACAACGGGAAATCCTACGAGACAGCAAGGATTTTCCCTTTCAGTAAAATGAGACACAAAGTTGTTGGGCCAAAAATAACTGATTCGCAAACAATGCAGGGAACAGAAAACCTGAATGGAGGACAAATCATTGTTCTTAGCCATTTTTTTTTAACTCACTTGTTGATTTGAATCAGCATCCATGACCAGTCTGCCCTAAACCACAGAATAAGAGTAACTATGGGCAATCAAGATATGATCAAGGCTGTACATTCACACTGACACTACATGAACAAATATAAATTCATGGTGAACAGTTAACATCCCAAACTATGCAAAAAATAAACTTTTTCATCAGGTTAAAACTACAAATATTACATTTGACAATTAGGACCAGGAAAGGTGACATGTTTTTGTGCTTTTGTTTCTTTTTGAACATTTTGATTGCTCTGGGTTTTGTTTTTGTCCCTAATGTTCTTTGTGTACCTGTTCATTTGATTAATTCTGCCCTGTTGTTATTCCTGATGGTGATGTCTTACCATGCTGTTTGATGCTTGTGTTTGCATGATGGCTTAGTGTTTAGCTCTGTTGCCTCCAGGGTCGCGCGTGTAAATCATTTTCATTCTCTGTGTGTAGTTTGGATGTTCGCTCTGTATTTGTAAGATTTCTCCAGGTATTCTGGTTTTCTCCCACACTTCAAAGACATGCGTTGGAGGCTGATTAGTTTTTCCAACTTGCCCATTCATTTTGCACCCTGCCTTGTGCCCTGAGATTCCTGGGGTAGGCTCCAGGACCCCATTGACCCAACATAGGATATATAATTCAGGTAATGGATGAATGTGCATGTTTTAATTGACCTCGCATTATTGTTTCTTGCAATCACATTGAACAAAATTGAATCTTAAAGCAGTTGCGTTGTTTTGTTATGTTTTCTGTTTTTTATCCCTTATCTGTTTTGTTTACCAGTGTGTTTTATCTTGTGGTTAGACTCATAAAACCATCATTCCAAATTGAATATATAATAGGGTATTCTGCAAGGTTTGTGTTACTTTTTAATTGGTTTAATGGTTTACAATCAATCTAGGCCACAAAGCATCCATGCATGACAGGTATGCACCAGAAAGCTCTTACGGTACATGATCTCATATACACGTGTATACACCAATCAGACATAACATTTAAACTGGAACACTAAGCCCATATGTAGGTTCACATAGTGCCACTGAGGCAGCTCTCGCCCCTCATAGCATGATGCCACAAGACCTTTGGGGGTGTGTTGTGTTGTCTGGCACCAGGATGTTATCAAGGGATCCCTTGGATGCTGTGGGTTGCTGGGTGGGGTCTCTATGGATTGAACTTGTTTGTTTGGTGCATTCCTTGGATGCTCGATTGTATTGGGATCTGGGAACTTTGAAGGCCAGATCAAAAACCTTGTACTCTTTGTCTGGTAAGACAAAGCCATACGTGGTGAGCTTTAATGCACTTGGTTCTAATATCTTTCTGTCATGGCCAGCATGTTTTTTTTAAAGCAATTTGTATTACATTGGTTTTTTTTGTAGGATCAAACTGATTTGGCTAGTCTTTGCTCTGCACAGGCATAGATGAGCCTTCATTGCCCCTCATTCTGTCTCCAGGTTAATTGTATACCATCTATAATCAGTTTTATTCAATATAACTGATTGTTGTCTAAGTACTGTGGCAGCATTTCTGAATTATTAGGAGATTATTGTTACAGCCACAGGTTATACACCAACATTGCACTACAAAGAAGAACACAGAATTCATAGGGTTAGAAAGTCTTGTGTCATAATGAAAGTTTTCCCCCGAAGCCTTATCTGGGGTGGCGCTTCTCTGTAAGAGGTCTCCCAAAATGGGAAGCTTTATTCAATTACAGGCATGTCTGTGAAAAAGCTTTCTAGACTCCTGGCCTCCAGGTGAAGGATGATGTACAGGAATGTACAAAGTGCAGCTTTCCTGGTCATAAACAATGGTGGTTATTTGGAATTTGTACTTGGCTCTGCCAATTTAGAGTCAGAGGAAATACTGAGACCTGAGAAATTGACAAAAATATTTATTAATATGGATTTATACAGTGTTCTGCATAAATATTCACAGCACGTTCAATGCTTAGTAAAGATCACCTTTGGCTGCAGTAACACGTTCTGATTAAACATTTAATGGATACATTATATTACCAACGAAAAAACAGTCAAGCATTTGTAGTGTCAATATGACACATATTTCTGACATGACTGTAGTAATAATAATAACATACACAAACACACAAATACACTCATATAGCAGAGGCCCCGTAATCACTCTGGAGTCTAAAAAATGCCGATCCGCATAAACACAGGAAATTGCATTGAATATAAAACAGCGTGGCGGCGCGCTCGAGGTCAATGCAATATTGTTGATCAAAGGAAGCTCTTCCTCGATGCTCACCCAGAGTGCACAAAAAGCAAGCCAAAGTGCACTTCCTATTGCAAGAGTATTCGGTCACCACCCGGAGTCAGAAAAAAGACTACAAAAGTGCCAGGGTGTTTTTCAATACTCGGACGTTTCGGAGGGGATACGCAGCGCTCCTGGGCTTTGTTCTTTTGTTAAAGCTGCATTAATGCTGCTCAGATCTGAAAGTATGTATTACATCAAGCATGTATGAGATGCTTCTACAATATGCAAAAAGGTCAGGGAGATATAACAGCTGTGACTATAACAGCTGATTTATTCAGTGTTTAAGGCCACATATATTCAGTTAAGATGTACCTCAATTTCACAAACTGAACTACTCTATGTCAATTCTGCTTGGGTTCTTGTAACACTGCCCTCTAGTGGATTCCTTTATAAATTAGTTGAATTATGTACAATGTGAAACTCAGAACCCAAAAAAAAAAAAGCTAATTGTCTTGGAATTGGGTGAAAAGGTACAAAGCTGCCCCTAAACACTACATCCTAAAAGTTTACCCTTTGTGTCTTCGGTATGCAGCTTTTTTTTAGAAAGGTAAATAGCATGTAGCAGGAAAGATGACAAAGACAATCATTCCAGTCATGTACGAGACACACGAGACATGATCCACGAGAACGACAACACACATTAGAAAGGAGCGAGATGACACAAGAAATACAACACTAAAAATACACTGAAGAATAAAACATGCAAAGGATACACATATATATACAATTTGTGTATACAAAATGTACACATGAGAGAGGACACAAAAATACAAAGAGGACACACTCATGAGAGGTGCCACACAAGTGTATGCACTGAGTTAGCATGTTCTCCTTGTGCTTGGTGGGTTTCCGTCAGGTACTCCAGTTTCCTCCCACAGTCCAAAGATATGCAGGTTAGGCTAATTATCATTCCCAAACTGCCCGTAGTGTGTATATGTGATTGGCCCCCTGTCCAGGGGGTACCCTGCCTTGTGCCCTAAGCCTCCTGGGATAGGCTTCAGGTCCCAGAGACCCTGAATACAGAATTAAGCGGTATAGAAGGTGAGTAAGTTGAACTGGTGAGAGAGAATGAATCAGTTGCAGTTTGCTTCCCTCTGCTGTTATTAACTTGCAGTTATACATTTCACAGTGAACCAACTACAATTCTGTCTCCAAGCGCCCTCTAGCGGTGTACAGGCGTAGAAATACAGTCTGCCGTCTGTATTAAGCCCTTCGACCAGTAGAGGTCGCTTTTTGATTGATCTTGAATTAATGTTTCATCTTTTCTTGATGTTTCATTTGCATTTCCTCGTCTTTTACTGCACTTGCAACAGCGGTGATTAAATATGCGTATGAAAACGTGCAGAAGTCATCTAGCAAGCAGAAATGAGGTATTAAACTGGCTGTTTCATCATGAATACGCAAATACAATGCAATATCCATGAAATAGAACAAACACGCACGCTAATGCTAGGCTAACACTGTAAACTCAGGAAGTGCCATGTGCTTTTGCTAACAGAATTACGAATATTAGCTGCTTTATTCAAAAAGCAACGTTCGTTTAGTTTTAATTTATTTACTTTGGACAGTCATCTTCAACCCTCTATATTAAAAAAATAGAAAAGGGACTCAAACTCTGAGGTAAAATAAGTGAAAAATAAATAAATGAAAGAAAAAAAATCACTCAAGATGGTTAGAACTGAATTGGAATAAATTAAGCGTTGTTCTCTCCACTCATAGTTAATTACTGTGTGCAGAAGCTGACACAAATGTATATTTAACACGATGGAATGGCAATGTATTATTACTAAGTTATATTTTAAATAAGGTATTTCAAGAAAACTTCAGACTGTATACATGCAGCTATATTTTCCATATTTAATCCAAATGTTATTAGATTGGGTCCTACTATGTACTGATTAACACATACTGAATCCAGAATGGACATAAAGGCTGTTCCCCCGGCTGTTCTTGGATTCTGAAAAATGAATATTAAATTATCTCAAATTATCTCGGGTAACAATTTCTGAGGAAGCAGAATGGATGGAGCTGGGATGAAGATCGTCTCGTCACAATGTGTACAATAATAAAACCTGACTCACATCTACCGTCTGTGTCCATCTGTGGGTGCATGTTATTCACAAGTTCTGATGCGTGTCTTTAGTTACACAGTGTCACTGACGACATCAGATGTTTCGTTGATTTCTTTGTCTCTTGTTTATTTTCAACATCAAAAACAACGGTTGTTACAGTTTCTTGCATAAATCCGCTGTAGTCACGACAAGTCGCTTGCTGTGTTCTGTAGCTTCGATAGATTACAGTTACAACAACTTATTTTACTGTATTCCTTTTAGCTTACTGTCTCACGGTCAAAAGCTTGTGTTCTCCACACCTTTCTGTATCCTTCCGTGTCTTAACAACAACTACAACTAACGTGCGTGATAGACATGGAACTGCATAACTGTGGGATGATGTCACAGAACAACCCATGAAATGATGTCACAATACAAATTATATGTATGATACTTAATGCTTAATGCTTAACTAATAAACTGAAATAAGATAAACATAACAACAAATCACAAGAATGAAATATGGCCCTTACATTTCCAGCCCCTAATTGACAGGCAGGAAGACTGACAATTACACACATTTTTTGTTTTGTTGTTTTTTCTTTTTTTTTTTACAATTGGGCCGAAACATTTACTATTGGATTAAAATTTGAATTAACTTTCTTAACACTTTAGAATTAACTTTCTTAACACTTTAGACATTTGTTAACGGTTTAGCTTAAGGTATTCATATCGCTGCGTACCAAATGAAAGGAACATGACTACTTTATAAGGTAGTTAACAGTCCATTTCACATATCAGGCACAGCTTATCGATGGGTCTTTCCAGGGTACTGGTTTTAGTTTTGACCAGTACACGTCTCACAAGTCCTTTTTTATCAGGGAACACTTTCGTGATCCGTCCGACGACCCATGAATTTCTTGGAGAAGACTCATCAATTATTAGAACTACGTCTCCAATCGAGAGGTTTTTTCTCACCTGAGACCATTTTTGGCGCTCCTGAAGCAAGGGCAAGTATTCACGCACCCATCGCTTCCAGAATAGGTCGGCAAGGTACTGAATTTGCTTCCACTTGCGACGTGCGTAAATGTCCTCTTTTTTGAAAAGACCAGGAGGCAAGTTTGGCTGTTTTTTCATCATCAGCAGGTGGTTAGGTGTCAGGGGCTCCAGGTCTGTGGGATCGTCTGTAGCGGTGGTAAGGGGACGATCTTTCATTATAGCTTCCACCTCACACAGGAATGTGTGCAAGCTCTCATCGTTTAGTGTTTGTTCTTTTAGTACAGACCTCAAGATTTTTTTAACTGATCTTATCTGCCTTTCCCATATTCCACCGAAGTGAGACCCAGCAGGAGGATTAAATATCCATTGTATCCCCTTTTGCATGAGGACGCCTTCAATTTTTGACTGATTCCACTGTTGGATAGCTTTACGCAATTCAGTCTCAGCGCCTATGAAGTTTGTTCCATTATCACTTCTCATAACTGACACCTGGCCTCTTCTGCACATGAAGCGTCCAATAGCATTTAAGCAGGAGTCTGTATCTAATGACTGCGTGACTTCAATGTGCACGGCTCTTGTTGTCAGACAAGTAAACAATACGCCATATCTTTTAACATTACTTCTACCCCGTTTGACCTCGAAGGGTCCAAAATAGTCTACCCCTACGTTAGTGAAGGGTGGGTGATCTGGTGTTATTCTATCGCGTGGCAGTTCTGACATTTTTTGTTCACTATTCTTCGCTCTGATCTTTCTGCATGTCACACAACTGGACAGAAACTTTCTCACAAGGGAATTTGCTGTCGGAATCCAGTATTTCTGCGGCAATTTTGAAAGCATATAATTCCTTTCACAATGTCCGACCTGTTCGTGAGTGTTTCTTAAGATTAGAGTTGTAATGTGTGAGTCTTTGGGTATAATGACAGGGTGTTTTGCATGCTCAGGCATTGCAGACCTACCAAGACGTCCTCTAACTCTTAGCACTCCATCCTGCAGTACTGGATCTAGTTTGGAGAGACAACTGTTTCTTTTTACGGAAGCATTACCCTTTTGTAACATGGAAATTTCGTCTTTGAATTTTTGGTTTTGAACGAACTTAATGACTTCGTTTTCTGCCCTTGTTAAGTCCTTAATTGTTAGAGACTTATGGTTTTCTATTATTGAGTTGTTTGCCTGTCCCTTAATCCTTTTTGTTTTCTGTTTAAGCATGTCTTTAACGCAAAGAATCCAGGCAACGGATCTTTTTAACTTATACCAGTCGGAGTGATAGTTAATCAGTTTACTCACGGCATCTGTGCTCTCTGTAGTTTTTACGAGATTCACTGAGGCTGAGTGTTTAATCTCAATGTCATCCTCTTTCGTCGACAGATCGTGAATGTTTTCAGGCCATTTACTCTCTGGTGTTTTAAGAAAGGGCGGACCATGGATCCAATTGTTGTTTTTCATGAATTTTTCACAGGAAACTCCTCTGGAAGCAGCGTCAGCTGGGTTTTTTGAAGTGTTGACATACCTCCACTGCTGTGGCTTGGTTGACTCTCGTATGATGGAGATTCTGTTAGCGACAAAGGTTTTAAAGCAAAGTTTTTCATTAACAATGTATCTCAAGACGGTTGTGCTGTCGGTCCAAAACACAGAGTCCAGCAGTTCTATTTCCAGTTGACCTTTCAACATTTTGTCGTTGTTTACGGTGACCACTGCCGCTGTCAATTCCATTCGGGGGATAGTAGTTTGTTTCAAGGGCGCTACGCGAGAATTCCCCATCATGAATGCACAGTGTGTGAGTCCATCAGCATTTACTAACCTAATATATGAGACAACTCCATATCCCATTTCACTTGCATCGGAGAAGTGGTGAAGTTGTGCTGTAGTTGTAACTCCAAAGTCAACTGGTTTTACGCATCTTGCTACACTAAACTCAGACAATTGATGCAACTCGTGTAGCCAGGCCCTCCATCTTTTTATAAATTGTTCGGGAATGTCATCGTCCCAAGCGAGTCTCTCTTTACATAACTCCTGCATTAAGATCTTAGCTGGCAGTATGACTGGTGCAAGGAAGCCTAAGGGGTCATAAATTGAACTAGTGACTGACAAGATTCCTCTTCTAGTCACAGGCCGCTCTTTTAAACTAATCTTGAACTTGAGCGTGTCTGAATTAATACACCACAGCACCCCTAGAGCTCTCTCAACAGGGAGTGCGTCTTTACTCAAATCTAAGTCCCTCATGTCTTTAATTCTCTCACCCTCAGGGATGGAAGCTAGCAATGTACGACTATTACTTGCCCACTTGGTGAGGTGAAACCCTCCACTTGCGCACAGTTTGGTGAGATTACTAAATAGCGCAACTGCTTGACTATGACTAGAGACAGACTTCAAGCAGTCGTCTACATGAAGGTTTTTAAGTACTGTGTTGACTGCCTCCGCAGATGCATTGCTGCGGTTTTCTTCTGCTGTTTTCCTAAGGGCGAAGTTAGCTACACTTGGAGATGATTTTGCACCAAACAAATGAACAACCATTTTATACTCAACCAAGTCCTGGCTCATGTCTCCATTCGGCCACCACAGGAAACGCAACAAGTCTGTGTCCTTTTCCGGAACTCTGACCTGATAGTACATGGCTTCCACATCTGCCATCATGGCAACTTCTTCTTGTCTAAAGCGTGCGAGCACTCCAATGAGTAAGTTTGTCAGATGGGGTCCCTGCAGAAGCTCGCTATTTAATGATATTCCCTGATAGCTGGCAGCACAGTCAAAGACTACCCTTAGCTTTTTCTTTTGAGGATGGTACACACCATGGTGAGGTATGTACCACACTTGCCCATCTTGTCGACTTAGGTGGGGTGTGGGGACCTTGACTGCGTGACCCTTTTCAAACATGTCGTTCATGAAGTTTAGATACTCTTTGTGAAAGGAGCGGTTATGCTTAAACTTCCGTTTGAGGTTCAGTGCGCGCTGCATGGCTGCGCTTCGGTTATTGGGCATTTGAATAGCTGCTTTCTTAAATGGGAAACCGATGTAGAAGTGATTATCGGTAAATTGCAGGGAGTTATTTACAGAGTCTAAAAACTGATAGTCCTCTTGTGACAACTCAGCTTTGTCATCACAGTTCCGTTCAGGAAAATCATGGTTGTACTGTTGTATCAGCATTTGTTCCACACTTTCGATGGAGACTCTGTTGACTGCAACGCTCACTTGCTCATTGTCACATGTGCCTTCCTCGACCGACTCTCGAAGAGGTCCATTTATGGTCCATCCGAGAGCAGTCTTTACTGCATATGGCCCATTTTGCCTGCTGTTAATTACTCGCCATGGTTCTAGGAGCCTGTGCTCTTTGTTACCTATGAGAATTTCAACTCCAGCATTAATGTAAGGCAGTTTTACTTCGCTGAGGTATGGCCACTTATCAATGTCGTGCTGTTGTGGAATATTTTCCACTGAGACTGGGATACTCTTTTGTGTGAACACTTTGGGGAGTTCAATAAAGGTGTTTTCTTCCAGACTGCTAACCTCTAGGTCAGTAAGCACGTAACTTTCTACTTGTTTTCTCGCGTTCATGGTGCTTAACATGATGTCAATTTTTTTACCTTGTATGTTTAATCGCCTTGCTAATGACTCTGTACAAAAGGTAGCAGAGCTACCTGGGTCCATAAAGGCGTATACTTTTACTGTCTTGTTGCCTTTCTTGGACTTTATTTTAACAGGTCATCTCCAGCCCCGATACACGCACTCGTTTCGTGACTCGCTGTAACAGGCAATGTTTGAACTGGTTCGGTTTCGTCAGCCTTTACGATCGCTTGAGCTGTGTCTTTTGCTGCAATGTGCAGCATGCGAAGATGTTTCTTTGAACACAACTGACACGTAATTTTCTTCGTGCAGTCTTTGCTTAAATGTCCTTTTACTAAACAGCCAAATCAGAATCCATTCTTTTTTAGAAAGTCCAATTTGACCTTATATATCTCATTGTTAAACTTGTGGCATTCGTCTAGGGTATGATCTTGCTCACAGGATGCACAAGGTTTAGTGAAGGCACTAATAACTAATGCACCACTACTCTTTACTGTGATTGAGTCTTTATGATTTTTACCAACCTGTTTTACGCCGGTCGCAAAGCTGCTACCTCTCTTTTCTTCCATTTTTTGCTTGAATCCTGAAGGGGATTTGTTGCTGTGTTTTTTACCACTAGTCGTTGTACCACTAGTCGAAACGTTCAGGTCTCCAAAAAGTGGGTTAGACATTACCTTTGCTTCTCGTTCTACGAATTTCATCAGCTGCACGAACTTAGCTCTTTCTTCATTGCGCTCTTCGTACTCGTATACGTGGCTTCTCCATTTTTCACGCAATTTGTAGGGCAGTTTTGAGGCAACACCTCTCAAGTTGGTAGCATTGTCTAGCTCATCCATGTAATCGATGCTTGACATGGTATTGTAACATTTTACTAGGAACAGGGAGAAAGTTTTTAGCGACTTTCCGTCCTCTGACTTTATTTCCGGCCAGTTGAGTGCCTTTTGCATCAGCGTTGTAGCGATTATTTGTCTATTTCCGAAATTGTCATGTAACAGTTTCATAGCCTCTGCGTAACCACGATGTTCTGGCATGAGCTGGCAGCTTCTCACTAGATCCTTAGGCTGTCCTTCAGTATACTGCTCGAGAAAGAACAGCCTTTCATGATTGCTATCAGTTTTGGTTTCGATGGCATGTTTAAAAGCTCTTACGAAGGACGTGAACTCAAGAGGGTCCCCAGGGAACGTTGCGCGGAGGTAAGGAATGTTGGCTCTGACTCTTCGCAAACATTTCTGTAAGATCTGCCTGAAGTGGCATCCTACCCTGAGGCTCCACTATGTCAGTGTTGTAAAGTGAGTGTTCGTTACCTTGGGTGGGCCGTTCCATTAGGGTGCTTGACATTATGGGTTTGGCACTCACTGGCATGCTTAAGTGGGTTGCTCGGAGGCGTGATGGCAGCTCGAGGTATTCCGTTGCCGAACTGTGGTTGCAGTGGTCGTTTTGCTCTGGTTCCGGGGGGTCGTTTCGACGACCACGCTCCGTCTGGCAGGATGTTGTTTTTTGCGGTTCTGGTAAGAATTTAGTTCAGCATCGGCCATTGCAAGCGCCGTTTCCATTTCCAGCCTTTCCTTTTGTGCCTTTAATTGTGCTTGTTTAGCCTTTAGTTGTGCTTTCAATTGCTCTTCCTCAACCTTTAATCGTGCTTTCAATTGCTCTTCCTCAGCCTTTAATCGTGCTTCCTCCAGCTCCAGCGCCTGCCGATCTCTCAAAGTTGCTGCTTTAGCCAGCAAAGCTGCTCTGTTGGCTTCTGCCTTTTTTAGTCGAGCCTCGGATGCTGCTGACGTTAAGGACCTCTTGGATGCCGCTGACGTTACGCTTCCGTGCCTTTGGGGGGCGGGCGTCTTGCGCTCCACCATTGACACACTGTCGTTTGGCGAAATTCCATCGTCACCTGTTTGAGGCAACTTAAAGCGATTACTAGTGTCCGCGTTCCACGACTCCACTCTTACCATAAATTCTGAGCAGCGCGTTAATCTAGGGTAAAACCAGTGGTGCTGATCGGTTTCACGCTCTTCGTCCTTTGCGCACGATCGCACTGTTACATTACTTTCAATAAAGTCATTTAGCAGCGCTTTGTATTGGCGGCGCTTGGCTTTAACGTCATGCAAATTACAAGCATTGTCCATAGACGCCTCTAGTTCATTGTATAATACAGTCAACTGACTCCACTTGCCTTCTCTGGCGCTCTTTAGTTCGTCGAGCACCATCACCTGCTCAGATTCGGCGATAGCGGCGTTGTCCTCGCCGTGTGACATGGTGAAGTTTAAGGCAGGCAAGTCCTCTTCTCGCTTTCGGTTTTGGTTGATGCGCGTTTTTGAAGTCGCACGCGCGCTCTTCACAATCTTAAATCACTTATCTTCATTTCTGCGGCGGAGCCAAGCTTTTGACTTTACTGTAGGTGCATGTTATTCACAAGTTCTGACGCGTGTCTTTAGTTACACAGTGTCACTGACGACATCAGACGTTTCGTTGATTTCTTTGTCTCTTGTTTATTTTCAACATCAAAAACAACGGTTGTTACAGTTTCTTGCATAAATCCACTGTAGTCACGACAAGTCGCTTGCTGTGTTCTGTAGCTTCGATAGATTACAGTTACAACAACTTATTTTACTGTATTCCTTTTAGCTTACTGTCTCACGGTCAAAAGCTTGTGTGCTCCACACCTTTCTGTATCCTTCCGTGTCTTAACAACAACTACAACTAACGTGCGTGATAGACATGGAACTGCATAACTGTGGGATGATGTCACAGAACAACCCATGAAATTATGTCACAATACAAATTATATGTATGATACTTAATGCTTAATGCTTAACTAATAAACTGAAATAAGATAAACATAACAACAAATCACAAGAATGAAATATGGCCCTTACACCATCTACCTTCCCACAAGCTGTCCTTTTACATTCCTAAGCATGGGAAAGTAGGAGGAATTTGACCCAGTGGAAGCTCATACAGGCAGGTAAATAAATGGCCACTAGAGGCTTAGGCAGACAGACAGCAATACTATTCAAATCAAACAACTATATCAGAGGCTGAGACAGAATCTAATTTTAATAAATGGTCCAAAAGTTTAGATATCCAGTAAGGTGTATTACAGGGAAGAGACAGTATACAAATTTGATTTGACAAGAATCTTTGACAGCACAAGAAGCAGGCTGAGAACAGGTCCAAAACATGCAGATTCAGAAAACCCACAGAGAAATTTGCAGAGGTATTAGGCTGGAAAATAACCCCTAATAATCACGTGCAAAGTATTCACAGCCTTTGCCATGACACTCAAAATTGAGCTTAGATTCATCCTGTTTGCACTGATCATCCTTGATATGCTTCTACAACTCGATTGGGGTCCACCTGTGGTAAATTTAGTTGATTAGACATGATTTGGAAAGGCACACATCTGCCTATATGAGGTAACAGTGCAAGTCAAAGCACAAACCAAGACATGAAGTCCAAGGAATTGTCAATAAACAGGATTGTATCGAGGCAATGATCTGGGAAAGGGTACGGAAACGTTTCTGCAGCATTGAAGGTCCAGATAAGCACAGTGGCCTCCATCACTCATGAATGCCAAATGACCGATCAGGGGAGAAGGGCCTGATGATAGAGGGAGGTGACCAAGAACCTGATGGTCGGTCTGAAAGAGCTCCAGGATTTCTCTGTGAAAAAAGGAGAACATTCCTGAAGAACAACCATCTAGTAGCATCATACTCAAAAAAGGTGCCAAAGGTGCTTGGTCTGAGTTGTATGGTCTGAGTTTTTCAGGTGCCTTTTGGCAAAAGGCACCTCCGGACGGGCTGTCATGTACCTTTTATTGAGACGTGGCTAAAGTGTCTGGCCGGAGATGGTTGTTCTTATTTTTTATAAATTTGCAAAGATTTCAAACAACTCCTTTTTTGTTGACATTATGGGGTATTGTTGGTAGAATTTTGAGGAAAATTATAAATTTAATCCATTTTGGAATAAGGCTGTAACTTAACAAAAGTGAATACTTTCCGGATGCAAGGTGGGTATATAGCTTACATACTCTGTGTTTGTGAAATTGTATCAATTTATCTTTTAATCATGAAAATGAATATAGAAATAAATAATTTTATTTATTTATTTACATCAGGAGAGATAACGTTTAACACATTTACAATTATAATATGTACCATAAAGGAAACAACAACAACAACAACAAAAAAAACACACGAAGTGTGGTTCATCAACTTTCATTAAAAAATACTGTTTATTAATTATATTAAACAGTTAAATGTAAATTAAGCATCAAAAAAAGTTAAAGCTAACTTAAATATAGAAAATATTTGTAAAATTGTAAAACTTGCCCTAATAATGTTATCCATTAACAACAAACAAATTAACAGATATTAAATGATAAATCAAGTAAATAAAGGCACGCATAAAGAAACCATATATAAGCCATTAAAATAACAGCAGCATAAAATAATTAGCAATAAAACAAATATAAAAATGTAATAACAAATAAAACCCTTAATCTAAATCCCTCTTTAAAATCCTGTCCCGCAGACAAAAAAATTTTAGTTAACACAAACAGTACTACAGTATATGAGCGCAAAATACCAGATTGATTCATCAGTACTGCTACTCTAAGATAAGATGCCAAAGATGCTCTTCTTCTCCTATTTACTTTAGAGACAGAAGAGATTGAACACATCACTCTCAGCTCTTTCATTTTCTGTGGATTTTATGGACGTTGCTGTAGATCTGAGACAAATCATCAGCCATTTCATCTGTCCCAAGTCTGTGGAACAAAAACAGATGATGAACTTAATGAAGTAGACTGAGCAGCACAATTAGTGTTGGTGTAATGATAATGATTTGCTCACTGGGTGGCAGCAGTCCTCCTGCTAATGTTTATAGCAGCGTACTGAACTTCCTCTTCCTCTGTGGTGTCTGGAGGAAGTCTGGGTAACAGAGACCCTCCCTGTGTGTGGGATTTTTTAAAACTGACACTGGCATATTGAAGGTTATCCTGATCATCTGAGGCGACTTTCCCTCCGCAGTCTAAGGCTGGGACAGTTTCATACACAGCATCAGGCGAAGGCTGAAAAGAGGCATAGACTATATTACATACAGTGGTGTTAAAAACTATTTGCCCCCTTCCTGATTTCTTATTCTTTTGCATGTTTGTCACACAAAATGTTTCTGATCATCAAACACATTTAACTATTAGTCAAAGATAACACAAGTAAACACAAAATGCAGTTTTTAATTGATGGTTTTTATTATTTAGGGAGAAAAAAAATCCAAACCTACAGTACATGGCCCTGTGTGAAAAAGTAATTGCCCCCTGAACCTAATAACTGGTTGGGCCACCCTTAGCAGCAATAACTGTAATCAAGCGTTTGCGATAACTTGCAACGAGTCTTTTACAGCGCTCTGGAGGAATTTTGGCCCACTCATCTTTGCAGAATTGTTGTAATTCAGCTTTATTTGAGGGTTTTCTAGCATGAACCGCCTTTTTAAGGTCATGCCACAACATCTCAATAGGATTCAGGTCAGGACTTTGACTAGGCCACTCCAAAGTCTTCATTTTGTTTTTCTTCAGCCATTCAGAGGCGGATTTGCTGGTGTGTTTTGGGTCATTGTCCTGCTGCAGCACCCAAGATCGCTTCAACTTGAATTGACGAACAGATGGCCGGACATTCTCCTTCAGGATTTTTTGGCTAGACAGTAGAATTCATGGTTCCATCTATCACAGCAAGCCTTCCAGGTCCTGAAGCAGCAAAACAACCCCAGACCATCACACTACCACCACCATATTTTATTGTTGGTATGATGTTCTTTTTCTGAAATGCTGTGTTACTTTTACGCCAGATGTAACGGGACACGCACCTTCCAAAAAGTTCAACTTTTGTCTCGTCGGTCCACAAGGTATTTTCCCAAAAGTCTTGGCAATCATTGAGATGTTTTTTAGCAAAATTGAGACGAGCCTTAATGTTCTTTTTGCTTAAAAGTGGTTTGCGCCTTGGAAATCTGCCATGCAGGCCGTTTTTGCCCAGTCTCTTTCTTATGGTGGAGTCGTGAACACTGACCTTAATTGAGGCAAGTAAGGCCTGCAGTTCTTTAGATGTTGTCCTGGGGTCTTTTGTGGCCTCTCGGATGAGTTGTCTCTGCGCTCTTGGGGTAATTTTGTTCGGCCGTCCACTCCTGGGAAGGTTCACCACTGTTCCATGTTTTTGCCATTTGTGGATAATGGCTCTCATTGTGGTTCGCTGGAGTCCCAAAGCTTTAGAAATGGCTTTATAACCTTTACCAGACTGATAGATCTCAATTACTTTTGTTCTCATTTGTTCCTGAATTTTTTTTGGATCTTGGCATGATGTCTAGCTTTTGAGGTGCTTTTGGTCTACTTCTCTGTGTCAGGTAGCTCCTATTTAAGTGATTTCTTGATTGAAACAGGTGTGGCAGTAATCAGGCCTGGGGGTGACTACAGAAATTGAACTCAGGTGTGATAAACCTTAAGTTATTTTTTTAACAAGGGGGGCAATCACTTTTTCACACGGTGCCATGTAGATTTGGAGTTTTTTTTTCCCTTAATAACGTAAACCTTCATTTAAAAACTGCATTTTGTGTTCAATTATGTTATCTTTGACTAATAGTTAACGGTTTTTGATGAGCAGAAACATTTAAGTGTGACAAACATGCAAAAGAATAAGAAATCAGGAAGGGGGCAAATAGTTTTTCACACCACTGTATATGAACATGTCACATGATCAAACAGTCTCTCCTTTCACCCACACTCACCTGTTCATTCTCACCAGTGCTGCTGTGCCTGTTAGCTGAGCTCGACTTCCTCTTCCTGAGAAACACCAAGCACATGTTTATAATAATTGTATAAATGATTATTTAATTGTAAATCATGTTTTAAACATAATCAGTGTGTTCACATTTTACATACCACATCCACAGAGCTCCTGGGATGAGTGTTAATGCCAGGAAGACACCCAGTCCGATCAGGATGAGCTTTAACACCGTGTTCTCCTCTGAGCCTTCAGAAACTAATCACAAGAACCAGTTACATTTACATTTACATTTAGGCATTTGGCAGACGCTCTTATCCAGAGCGACTTACATTTTTATCTCATTACACATCTGAGCAGTTAAGGGTTAAGGGCCTTGCTCAAGGGCCCAACAGTGGCAACTTGGTGGTTGTGGGGTTTGAATCTGGGATCTTCCGAACCGTAATCCAATGCCTTAACCACTGAGCTACCCCTGGCCCAGTTAACCTCAACGTGTGATCAAAGCCAGGTTTATCAGGATTACACTGTTGGACTTTCACCCCCAGAGTTGATCATTAAAAGACACCTTTGTTTCTGCAGATATTTATTGTGCTTAATTGCATTGAATTTCCCACTCACTCATTATCTGTACCCCTGATCCTGTAGAATGGGACTTACCCCAGGGGAAAGGGGGCACTAGATGGGATACACCCCAGTCAGGGTGCCAATCCATTACAGGACATCCAAGCGCACACATTTACACACTCACTCACACACGCTACAGGAAAAATGAAAATGCCATTTAACCTACACTGCATGTCTTTGGATGGGGAGACAGAATATTCAAACAGTTTATATTTTTCATATTTTTGTTTTGCCATTTTTAAAGAAATATTATTAAAACATAGACAAACACTGAAGCTAAAAAGTCGCAAAGTGATTACATCTGATTTTTATTTTTCCAACTTGGTTCTTATTGGTAATTTTTTTATGTTTCTTCATTCCACAATGAGTGGTCCAGGATTTGTGCAAACTTACTGCAGAAACATATTTCAGGTTCTTGAAAACCTACAGTTACAAAAAAAAAAAAAAAAAGACTGAAACTCTGAGACTGCTATTACTTACCCAACAAATTCAGGAGTGTTGGTGTGGAGTTGTGCTGTCCCAGCTGGTTGTGAGCAGTGCAGTAGTACAGTCCGCTGTGCTGGGAGCTGATGCTGCTAATGCTGTAATTCTGGCCTGTTGTCAGCAGTGTGTCTGCAGCTGCTCTCTGCTTAAACCAGGAGAAGTTTTGAACAGGAGGGTTTGCATCACTGCTACAGCTCAGAGTCACTAAATCCCCCTCCACTGTGTCTCCAGAGGAAAGAACCACTGCTCTGGTGTTTTTAGGAGAATCTGTTTAGAAATAAAACACCTGAATCAGCTAATAAATATTTAATATTACCATATTTAATTTAAATATGTTTTTCGTATAGGCCTAAATATATATTTTGTATTTATGGACAGTTGTATTATGTTTTCTTTGGAGAATAAACAAATGTGGCAGATTATTTTGAACACATGGGTGTGTCTAGAGTAAAACAACTAAATTATAACACTCAGAAATAACTTTTTGTTTGAGGTAAAAGGAATGATGTGCTTAACTTTCTTCAGCAGAGCCTCTGTTTCACTGAATAATCCACAACTTTTCATGAATATGTAAGACCTATTGACATCTGGCTCAGGTGACACCAGGTTTCCCCAGGACTCCTAATGATGTCTTAGCTGTTCACACCCATACACTCTAATCCCTCAAACGAGCCGCACTGCACTTATGGGGATCACAAGCAGATCTGGCCGAGGGGCGAGAGACGGAGTCCCTCCTTTCTCTCGCCCTCTCCCCCGATCCAGATGTCTCTCCTTCCACTTAACGAGACCACTCCGGTGCTTCTCGCAGGTGTGTTGAAGAGACTCGTTCTCCTGCTTCTGTGGAAATGGAAGTGGCTTCCTCAGAACGCTCCTCTAAAGATGAGAGAGAATATGAGGAATAGCTCAAAGTTATAACGCGTGCAGCTGAACGACTGCATATTGACTGGCCACAGGAGCAGGATCACCCAAAACAATCTAAATTAGATGACAGATTTCTGTCGGGTGGCCAGGAGATGGAGCCAAAACGCTGCTCTCTCCCATTTTTTGATGACCTTCACAACGAGTTATCTCATTCTTGGAGAAATCCTTTTTCTTCCCGTATTTTTGTACCATTGACTTTGTTTTATTCGAACATTGTTGATGCAAAAGCACGAGGTTATGTGGTGATGCCCCAGATAGAAGAGACGCTTGCAGGCTATCTCTCTCCTGGAACATCATCCTCATTAAAGAAACCAACATTTCCCTCCAAGCTGTGTAGAACTTCTTCTACCCTGGTAGGGAAAGCGTTCAGGCCGGCGCTTCCTTATAATAATTATAATAATAATTGATTTTATTTGTAGACGCCTTTCATGACACTCAAGGACACCTTACACACCATAAAAAAATAAATAAATAAATAAATAGATAAATAGATAAAAAACCAACAACAATAGTAAAGGACAATATACAAGCAATGCAGTGTTAAAAGTATGTCTTCCTGAAGAGATGTGTTTTTAAACAGGATTTAAAAACAGAAATACAGATGTGGCCATTAAGACTGCGCGTGTTTTCCCGCGGCATGCCTCAATTTAGCGTGCGGCGCGCCGCGACTTGCCGTAAGCAACATTCGGGAATTTAAATAAATGTGTTGTGCTTCACTGAATATCCGCCAGATGGCGCATGGAAGGACTTTATTTAAACGCCGGACCAAGTACTGTACAACGAAGAATTGTGTATAATTACTTAGCCGAAAACAATATTGTTCCCAATGCTGAAGGAAACATGAATTTTATTTTGCTTTACAACAGATCTTTCATGATAAATGTGTGTATATGTGCTTCATATTTTTTTCATAATGATGAAATGAGATGCCCAAATTCGTGCTTTAAAATTCTTAATAAGTTTCTTATATATTTTTTGTAATGTTTTAACAGGGACAAAACAGTGAAAGACATGGCAATGTCTCGGTTTACATGGTGTTGAAATTAATTTAATTTCCTGATAGTAGGCTATCTGATAGTCTTAACTATGCGAATGTCCTGATTCGTGAATATGCCAACATATCTTATTTAAAACGTAAAAAAATGTGTCGACATCATCAGAAGACATGAATGAACTATATATATTATATTATTAAGTAAATATTATTTTATGACCACGAGCTTCTTCTGGCATTTTATAATAATCATCATATTTGCTGTTTGTGTCCAGCATTTAATAATTATTTCATACATTATTTAACCACGGCTGGAAATAATAGCTGGAATGTGATGTGATTGTGAATTCATGACTGAAATAAAGCAGTTTGTCTTTTGTAAAGTACTTTCACTTTACAAAAGGCAGCGTTTTTATAAAGCGTTTTTTAAAGGCAGCGTTTTTATGTAGGTTGATAAACGTGTGTTGTACAGTATATACAACGCGACAGCGCGCGCAGTTACTCACTTCTCACCTTTCATGTAGGTCTGCTCGGACTAATTCGTTTTAAACCCCTCAAAAATGTGTGTGTATACAGCCCCAAACCTCCATCAGTTATTAACAATAGCATCTATTTAGAAAAAATGCCCCAGTGATTTCGGAGCTTTAGGAAATCTCCTGGCGCTCTGCGCATAACACCGGGCCAACTCATGTCGGAAAGAATTTATAAACGGTTTCTAAACGTGGGCTATTGTTTTTTTTACTTATAGTATTTGTTTATTTAATTTAAATGAGGTTTGGGCTCATTTTAATTTACTCCATAGTTTTAATCAGCGCTCAGCCGCATGCATGGAGTTTTCCAGAGCGCACCGGCAGAAGTAGACTAATGATTATGAACGCGTCGGGAAAACAGCAAGCAGACTGACTCTGACCATTTATAAAACCGTTTGCGTTCATTTTCTGACGTGCTCAAGTTCACCAAAAACAATACAGCGCACCTTATTTGCTTTTAAACATTTATAAAATCACGTTTTTTCGTTATTGTGAGTGCGCTTAAATAAAAGTTGAGTCTTATAAAGGCATGTAGTCTTATATAGTTTTATTATATAGTTTTTGCACATTAATCAAACTCCTCATCTGTTACATTTTTGAGGACAATAGTTTTTTTTCAGCCTGTCACGGCGTGCGCCCAAATCAATATCGCTCCTCGCTCACTAGTTAGGCGGCCTCTCCTTCAGATATGCGAAGAAGCAGGGCTGCAGAATTAGGCACGAATAGTGAAGAAGAGCTCTCCTTGCTAAAGATCACGGGCTTCCAATCCGCGCTATAAAATACTCGGGGTTTGTTGGTTTACAGTGGATTTTACTACGCGGTGTGAGTGAGACGCGCGCACACAACGCGGAAGTGCGGCATGCAAACGGGGCAATTGGAACGCGCCCCAGGGACTTCAAAGAAGAGCTAGCGCAAGCGGACGGAGGCAGGAGCTGCTGTCCGCGGATGGCCGTCGTACTCGTATTTTATAGCGCAGGGTGCAAACCCGGGATCATTGGCATGGATGAGCTATGTCCAGCTCTGTACCAGCATGTCATGTGGGCATTATAAGACTAAAAAGTGGCAGCTGGCACGCCTAACAATAGACGCAGGTTAATTTTTTTATAGTCTAAATTAAAATCCTCCTCTTTAGTGCCTCCTATTCCTATTAATCCTATTGTTCTTTTAGTGTCACTGCGTGTGCTTACAATGCCAGACAACATTCAAATGCAAATTATTCACTCTCCCCAAGTGAGAATCAGCTGTTCTCACCTATACATATTAACCTATACGTTCTCACCTAAAGTGTTTAGGTGAAATTCCACCTATACAAGTGTGACAAATATGCAAAGAAAAAAAATAGGAAGGGGCAAATACTTTTTCATGGCACTTCACATGTAGTCAGATTGTTCCACTGGGCTGAAACTGTAGCAGGTGGAGTTATAGCACTTTTCAAATCACACTTACTATACACTGATATGAATAACTTGGAATGATGAATTCTCCGTTAATATGATCCCGGGCTTGCTCCACATTATAAAAGCAAAGCGCGGAGATGGAGATCAGGGAAGTACGTGATGTGGTGGAAAATAGGCAGTGGCGGTTCTACACTGAATTGCTCCGCGGGCGAGACTCCCTCCCGGCCCCCCGTGTGCCACTTCCAACCAACCAAACCCCCTGTCTGAAGTCTGCTCGGTCTTGTTAATTTGTTTTAAAACCCCCAATTCTGTGAATTCCCCCAGCAGAGAAACCGGTTTGATGACTTCACACCTGTTGTAAAGGTGAGATGGGGGATTACAGTAACTGTGGGTACGCTTCACCACGGACCGCGCTGTCCCGTTGTATTCAATGAATAGACTAAAACAAAATCATGTTTGCTTCAGTATTGGAAACAATATTGTATTAGGCTAACTTTATTAAAGATTATACACTTTTGTATTCTTTGTCCACACACGTGGGCATCTTTAAATTTTTAGATATTGATCCTTTCTCGATGCAGCGAATTTTCTGAGCAAATTAATAATAATTTCAATGAATGAAAAGCAGGAAGAAGAAAAGGTCACGCGAAAATAAGAAAAAGCTTTAGAGGTAAATGCTGTGAAATGCTTCAAATGAACAGATTCTGCCTATAACAGGTCAGGGACAGTGAGGCTGGACCCAGCAGCGCACCACATCCCACATCATAATACATGCTGATGATTACCAACACGTCTCCCCTCATCTACCAGAGCCAAGTAAAAAGAATGGCAATCAAACAGAATAAAATTAGTAGCAGCATTAACTTGTGCTAGTTATTATGATGGTGGTCAATATAAATTGAAATAATGTTTCTCAGCATTATTTCATGTTAATATTGACTACCATAATAATTAAAATAGTTTACTAGCGTGAGCTACTGCTGCTACTGATTTTATTTCAGCTTACCTGTTCAGTTTTATTGCCATTCCTTTTAAAATATTGTCTTTATAGATTTATATGTTGTTTGTCTTGATGTTCTTTTTTTTTTTTCGTTTCTTTGACCCAATATATGTTTAGTGATACTTCAAATAACATGTTTAAATAGTATTGATTTCTGTATTGTGTTATATTTTTATACTAGTAACTGGTGTTAAAAATGTATCTCTACATTAATGAGCCAATGTATTATGGTGTGGGCTGCTTTTTGGGCCACACCATAATACATTGGGAAGTCCAGGGCCACTTTTTGGTCCCAGTCCGCCCCTGTAATAATGAATGGAGAAAGCGCAGTCCGGGGATTCTGCGTTCCCCGGGGGGCCAGTCGTGAATAGCTGACACTTAGTGACCTTAGTGCCAATGAAATTGAAGCATTTTTGTTGCTTTTCACGTGGTGTGGCGTTGCTTAAATAATATCCGTATAATATCCGTATATCCTATAAAATCGTCCAGACCTTGGTTCGAATCCCGCTCTGGGTGAAAATGTAATAAATGTGAATCCTTTGTTTTACACTTTTTGCTTATGATAATCATTAAATTACAGCAACTGTGAGGTGAGTGCTAATGTGTTTTATAGCTTAAGAAAAAAAATTTCTCAATTGCAAACATGCATTTAGTACTGAAGCATAACTTGATAATGTAATGGCTATATCGTGGTATTTTAGCGAATAGCACCGGAATTTTGAGCACTGGCTGGGAATCAAACCCGGGTCTCCCGCATGGTGGGCGAATCACCTACCACTGAGCCACAAGTACCCGTCTGCGTTTAAAGCGCATAAATATAGGCTAACGTCATACATCTTTGTAGTCCTTTTGCACACGCGCGGGTGCGTTACAATAATAATAATAATAATAATAAATTTGGAGAACTACTACTACTAATAATAATAATTCTGAATGAAAATGAAGAATAAATACATATCAGTTTGAGCTTGACACGTTTATGAGCTCTGTCGCTTGCCGTCAATGGGTGCCTAAGAGACATAACATTTTTCGGCTTCAGTAGACACACAATACTTTAGACTGAAACACGACTGCCCCCTACAGGTATTAAAGGGCATTTTCACAGCTTGCCGCGCGCACTCGCGGCAAGTCGTGGGATCCCTTTTCCGAAAACGTGCGTTTTTAAAGGCCAGATCTGTAGAGTTACTATTTCGGATATCAAGAGGTTGTAGATTCCACAGGTAAGGGGCAGCGTAGCTAAAAGCTCAAGATCCCATGGTTGCCAAACGCATACGAGGAAGAACCAAATTTGGTGACGATGATGATCTTAGATTTCTTGAAGAAGTATAGGTTAGGAGAAGATCTGTTAAATATGACGGAGCCAGGTTATGTAATGCCTTATAAACAAAAAACTGAATTTTAGAATGTATGCGCTGTTGAACAGGAAGCCAGTGTAACTGTTGAAGCTGTTAAAGAACAGGAGTTATGTGGTCCATTGTAGGAGTTCTAGTTAGTATTCTAGCGGCTGAGTTCTGTACTAACTGTAGCTTATGTAGGAGTTTTAGGGGAAGACCAAAAAATAAAGCATTGCAATAGTCGATATGTGTGGTGACGAGGGCGTGTACCAGGATGGCATCGCTTCTCATTGAGAGGGCCGGACGGAGACGGTTAATGTTTCGGATGTGGTAGTACGCTGTCCTAGTGAGTTTATTAATATGTGCTTCAAAGGATAGGGTGCTATCAAGAATAACACCCAAGCTTTTAACTTGTGTTGAAGGAGAGATTGTAGAACCATCGATACATAAGGAAAAACTACTGCCCTTCAATAGAGTATTTTTAGTGCTTCAATAGAGTATTTTTAAGTATTTCGGTTTTACTACTGTTGAGTTTAAAAAGATTATTTGAGAACCAAGATTTAATTTCAGCTAAACAATTTGAAAGAGAAGATGGAGGAAGGTCAGAAGTAGGTTTGGAAGAAATATAAAGCTGGGTGTCGTCAGCATAATGAAATTGAACACCGTATTTCCGGAAAATGTTCCCCAAGGGCAATAAGTAAATGATAAAGAGTAAGGGTCCCCAAGACTGACCCCTGAGGCACTCCTGCAGTGATGGGTAAAGATGTAGATTTGATCCGGCCTAGCTGAACAAACTGAGTGCGGTGAGAGAGTTCAGTCCTCAGTACTATGCTGAGGACGGAAACCTGATTGAAATTGTTCATATAAGTTATTAATTGACAGGTGATCATGTACCTGTGCTGAAACAACCTTCTCTAGAATTTTTGATAAGAATTGCAGATTTGAAATTGGACAAAAATTATCAAAATTGTTTGGATCAGCACCTGGTTTCTTGAGTATAGGAGTTA
Source organism: Clarias gariepinus (assembly GCF_024256425.1). Taxonomy (NCBI): domain Eukaryota; kingdom Metazoa; phylum Chordata; class Actinopteri; order Siluriformes; family Clariidae; genus Clarias; species Clarias gariepinus. The sequence goes on along the minus strand of NC_071102.1, from coordinate 43,172,715 downwards.
TTAATGCAGTTTTTAAGAGATTGGGGACGATGCCAGAAGTCAGAGAAGGGTGGATGATCTCAGTGATGAATGGTAAGAGAACCGGAAGACAAACTTTGACTAATTGATTTGGAAAAGGGTCTAATTTACAGGTAGTTGGTTTCGATTTCCGAATAACAGAAGCGATCTCATCACCTGTAGGTAGTTTAAAAGTAGAGAGAGGAGAGTTGAATACATGTGAAAGAGTGAAGGAAAAAGGAACTTGAAGAGGATTAGAAACGAACAGAGATTTATGTATGTTCTCTGTTTTTTCAGAAAAATAAATGAGTAGTGTGTTACATAGTTCAGCTGTATGCAACTGTACAGGTAGAGAATCAGGAGGCTTTGAAATGTTTTTAACAAGAGTAAAGAGAGTTTTTGTATTACCTTCATTAGATGCGATCTGATTTGAATAGTACTCGGATTTAGCTGTATTAATAGCGGTTTTGTATTGTTTCATATGGTCAGAATACATTAGTCCGGTTTTAATACACAGACGTTCTAGACGGCGACCTTGAGCTTTTAGCCTACGCAGATCAGATGTAAACCAGGGAGCAGAATTAACAAATAAAACAGTTCTGGATTTTATAGGTGCATGCATATCAAATGATGAATGTAGCGCTTCATTGTAATGAGAAACCAAACCATCCGGAGTTGCTAAATAGTCTTTCATAAGAAGAGTAGTAAGGTCAGATGTAAATGCCATTGTATCAATGTTCTTAGTATTCCGAAATGTGATGGTACGTCGGTTATTGGGCTTTGCTAGATTTAAGCAAGCTTTAAAGAAAACCAGAAAATGGTCGGAAAGTGTTAGGTCGGACATGGTGAGACCAACAGGAGTAATACCAGAACAAAAAACAAGGTCCAATGAGTGGCCTTTCAGATGAGTTGAAAAATCAGTGTATTGCTGTATGCCAAAACTGTCAAAACAAGACAAAAAATCCTTAGTGCATGCACTTGATTCATTGTCAACACGTATGTTAAAATCGCCAACCAGAATCACATTTGGAGACAGAGAACTAATATAGGTTAAGAACGTTGAAAAATCATTTAAAAAGTTGCTATTAACTTTAGGAGGACGGTATACATTAACAAGAATGGTCGGAACTGGACCATTTATTTGTATAACCATGGACTCAAAAGAAGTAAACTCAGGTGCAGAAACATGTGACACTTTCATTTCTCGCGATATATCACTGCTAGACCTCCACCGTGACCAGTTGTGCGAGGTTTGCAAACATAAGTATATCCTGTTGGAGTAGACTGATTAAGCTGTGTAAAGTCATCCTTATGCTGCCAAGTCTCAGTTAAACACAGGAAATCAAACTTATGTTCACATAGTAAGTCATGAAGCACAGGACCTTTAGTTGAGAGTGATCGCGTGTTCCATAGACCAAAAAAGAGAATAGCACTAGAGACAGTACCTGTATCAGCAGACCTAATGGGGTGCGCCAGCACATTGTGGTCAACAGTTCGTATAGTTTTTCTTGGTGGACAAGGTTTTGAAGTCCAGAATGAGCGTATTGCTCTTGTGTCATTGAAGTTGTAATTCCGACGAGATCCCCGGTGGACATATTTACGGCAAGGTATGTAAATGATATCCTTATATGAGAGCAGTGCTGATGGTGGCTGAGAACGACATGACATGAAGCATTCAATGAATTACGCCGGGCTACTGATTTATCCCTGCGTGCGACTAAACACACAGCCCGTGCAATCGGCCGTTCCATGGCCTCCTTGGTGACCGCTGAAAGGCACTTGTGGTTGAACCTGACAGGCATCAAGGACAAGGATCGACATTCCTCCTTGATGCCCCTGTCACACCTTCCGGCCTATTCGGCGACGCTGTGAATTCCGTCGCCACTAGGTTCCGAGAAGCTAAACTGTATAAACATGCTTTTGGGAAATTTCTCCCACGCCGTGCTCAAAAGTCGAGGCCCTCGGCCACCCAGCCTCGACCAGATCTGAATCTCGCCAGGCGAGAGGCACAGAAGGAGAGCGTCAGCAGCCAGGCACCCCCCCGTAAGGACTGGGGTACGGCTCGTCGCCCCTCACAGGCCGCCTCCAAAAGATCAGATCGCCGCACTGTCTTCTTTTCAAAGACTAAGTCCTGAAAGCCTACGCGCCCAGGACTGTGGGGGTGATCCCCCCCGGGGAACGGCACTCAACGCTCTTTCCTATAAGAGCATGCCACCCCGGACACCCCCAGGGGGTCGGTGTTCAGTTTCCGCCACCTCTGGTGTTTCGGACCATACCGACCTCCAGAGATATGTTAGTGCCTCGTTATATCCTGCTATATTCCAGGATGCTGAACCACTAACACCACCCCGCGTACTAAAACTTGTACCCCTTTCGGAGAAACTGGCAGCGTGGAAGCTACTGCCAGGCATATCTCCCTGGGTGCTAAAGACTGTAGAGAAAGGCTACAGGTTTCAGTTTGCTCATCGCCCTCCGCGTTTCAACGGCGTGGTCTACACTTCCATGATACTGGAAAGAGCGCATTTGCTGAACTCCGAACTTCAGGCGTTGCTGGAGATGGGAGCCATAGAACAGGTTCTTCCTCCAGACAGGGAGTCAGGCTACTACAGTCGTTATTTTCTGGTCCCCAAGAAAGGCGGGGGGCTGCGTCCAATTTTGGATCTTCGCGGGTTGAACCGATGTCTTAAAAAGTACAGATTCAAAATGTTAACCATCAATATGATTGTCTCGCAAATCCAACCAGAAGATTGGTTTGTGACGATAGATTTAAAGGAAGCGTACTTTCACATAAAAGTTTTGCCACAACACAGGAAGTTCCTGAGGTTCGCTTTCGGGGGAGAAGCTTACCAGTATTGGGTCCTTCCATTCAGTCTAGCTCTGTCACAAAATGTATGGATGCTGTCCTGGCTCCCTTGCGACTCCAGGGCATCAGTATTCTTAATTACATAGACCACTGACTAATCCTGGCCCAGTCTCAGCAGCTAGCGCTCCGACATCGCGATGTCATCCTAGCTCATCTCCATTCGCTGGGTTTGAGACTCAACGCTACCAAAAGCGTTCTTGTTCCGGCTCAGAGGACAACATACTTGGGTGTCAGATGGGATTCGATCACTATGCGGGCACAATTGTCTTCCGCTCGTGTCGAATCCATCCTCTGAAGTGACTATCACTTTCAAAAATGTTTAGGCCTCATGGCAGCTGCATCCACGGTGATACCTTTGGGCCTTCTGCACATAAGAGCTTTTCAGTTATGGCTAAGAGCCAGGGGATTTCATACAAGGGCCAATCCCCGAAGGCGAATAAGGGTTACGCTCGAAGGACGTTGTACCCTTTCTATGTGGTTCAGACCCCGGTTTCTCACCTTGGGTCCCACTCTAGGTCCATCTTGTCATCGCAAAATGCTCTTCCCTTACCGGCTGGGGCGGAGTCTTGGATGGCCGTCCAGCTCAAGGGCGCTGGAGAGGTCATCTTCTCGCATGGCACATCAATTGCCTCGAAATGATGACTCTATTTTTGGCCCTACAGCACTTCCCCTTATTTTTGGCCCTACAGCCTTTTACTTATAGCGCCCCGTTGGCCGGCCAGAGTATGGTTCTCGCTTGCTTTGGAACCTTCACGTTTGGCCCCTGAACGGGACCAACTAAGTCAAGCTGGTCTCCCAGCCAGCGTTATTGACACTATTCTAGCTGCTAGAGCTCTCTCCACTAGGAAAGCTTATGCCCTCAAATGGAATGTTTTCGAAAGTTGGTGCATGACGAAGCAGGTAGACCCAGTCCACTGCCGAATTGTTTCAGTGCTGAAGTTCCTGCAAGATAAGTTGTCCTCTGGCTTGTGAGTACCCTCAGTACCCTCAGGACGTACGTGGCCGCTATCTCAGCCTGCCACATTCCAATCGAGGGGGTTACTGTGGGAAAACACCCTTTAGTTGCCCGTTTTATTAGTGGAGCTAAACGGTTGAGGCCACCCAATAGAGCCACGACCCCTTAATGGGATTTATCTATCGTGCTCAAAGGTCTAATTGACACTCCTTTCGAACCGCTAGAGTCAGTGCCTGACAGGCTTCTGACTCTTAAGATGGTTTTTCTTATGGCCATTACCTCTCTCAAGAGGATTGGGGATCTGCGCGCCTTGTCAGTCTCCCCATCCTGCCTGGACTTTGCCCCTGGGCTGGTCAAGGCCATTCTCACCCGAACTATCTTACGAAAGTTCCAGTTTTCAAACATGCACCCTGTTGTTCTTGAAGCCTTCTGTCCTTCGCCTTTAAGAGCTTCGGAGCAGGAGAAACTTCACCTATTGTGTCCAGTACGTGCTCTTCGGATTTATGTCCACCACACCAGCCAGTGGCGTAGATCAGAGCAGCTCTTTATATGCTATGGAGGCTGCAACCGGGGGGCGGCCGCCACTATGCAGACCTTGTCACATTGGGTGAGAGATGCTATTGCTCTCTCCTATGAGGCGCGTGGGCTCACTTCGCCTCTAGGAATCAGGGCTCATTCAACCAGGGGGATTGCTTCATCTGTTGCACTAGCAAGAGGTATTCCCCTGCAACATGTGTGTGACGCGGTGGGCTGGTCCTCTCCGCACACATTTATTAGATTTTATAGTCTGGATGTTCCTGTCACTCTGGGCTAACGAGTCCTCGAGTCAGCTTCCCAGACATAGTTCTGAGACCTCTCAGCCTTGTGCGCACACGCTACACAATGCGGGGTCCAGACACTTGCAGTGCGGCGACGTTGGTACTCTTGTTCCCATAGCGTTTTCATGCAGCATCGAGTGTAGCCTTTGAAAAAGAACGTCTCGGGTAACTTTGCTGTAACCCTGTTCCCTGAAAAGGCGGGAACGAGATGTTGCGTCCCAATGCCGCATTGCCCACGTGACTGGATGTCTGTTCAGACAATCAATTTGAGGAATGTTGCCGGCTCACTCCTATTTATAACCTGCAGGTGCGTCTAATCAGATGACGTCACCTGACCAAGGTTATATAAGCCAAAATTTTGCGTGTTTGGTACACACATGCTTCACAACCGGCAACATGAAAAGATTAGAGGCATTATGAAGTCTTTACAGAGCACAAGTAGCAGACACATCTCACCATTAACTGTTCAAAGGGGATTAATGCATTTTTTGGACGCCTTCAGCATTCCTTTACAATGTAGAAAGAAATGAAAAAAAGGAACAATCATGGAGTTAGAAAGTGACCCCAAATTTTTGAATGGTAGTGTACTGTATGTTCCCTTTCAAAAGCTACACACGATGATGCGCGAAAGCGCTATGGGAATGATTTCTCGCGACCGGTTGTGAAGCAAGTTTGTGTCAAACACGCCAAATATTTTGGCATGTATAACCTCAGGCAGGTAAAGTTAACCGACTTGTCAAGTGACTTGTGATGGAGTGATTTGATGACCACGAAGTGTAGTTGTGCAGTGGCCACTAGTGTAAACAAATGTCCAGAATCAGTGTGTGTAAAAACCATATGTGTGGGTCAGTACTGTGTGGTGGTGTGATTGTGATTGAGAGACCACATTGTCTGCGGAAAGAAGCTCCTCCTCAGTCTCTCTGTGTTGGCCTTCAGGGAGCGGAATCGCTTTCCTGACCTCAACAGAGAGAACAGTCCATTGTTGGGATGGCTGAGGTCCTTCACGATCTTCCTGGCCTTGGTCCAGCACCGCCTGCTGTAGATTGAGGTCAGGGAGCTCTGTGCGGATGGTGCGCTCAGCTGATCGCACAACCCTCTGTAGAGCTCGTCTGTCCTGCATGGTGCTGTTCCCGAACCAGGTTGAGATGTTTCCCGTCAGGATGCTCTCTATGGTGCAGGAGTAAAAGTTTCTGAGCACCTTGGAGGGCAGGCGGAAGTCTCTCAAACTCTAGTTTTCTCCCGTAGTGCTGCTTCGCCTCTTTTACCGCCTTCCGGACGTTGTATGACGCAGCCTTGTATGGTTCCATGTCCCCCGACGCAAGTCCCGTGTTGTAGGCAGCAGTGTGAGATCTCAGAGCATCGCGGATGGTTTTATCCACCCACGGCTTCTGGTTGGGAAACGTTCTAATAGTCTTTTTCTCTACGGTATCATCTGCTAGTTTCCCAATGAATCCCACAACTGCTTCCGTAAACACGCTGACGTCATCGGAGCTGTTCCTAAACATGTCCCAGTCTGCGTCATCGAGTGCGTCCTGTAACGCGGCCACCGATTGGTCCGTCCAGCGCGCGACCTCCCTCTGAACCGGAACTTCCTGTTTCAGCCTTTGTTTGTATTTTGGCATAGGAGAGATGGCGGCGTGGTCGGATTTACCAAACGGAGGACGAGACTGTGCCTTGTATCCGTCCTTGACTGTTGTACAGCAGTGGTCCAGTGTCCTTTAACCCCTGGTGGGGCAGGTGATATGTTGATAAAAGTTTGGCACTGCGCGTTTGAGGTTGGCACTATTAACGTCCCCCACTACAATAAGCGCAGCGTCCCGGTGTTGTGTTGGTGCTGTGTGAGTGTCTCATGCAACTCGTATAAGGGAGTGTCCGTGTCTGCTTGTGGTGGAATATAAACAGCACTGATTATGACCGATGTAAACTCCCGAAGTAGATAAAAAAAGGACGACACATGATTTGGTGTGCAGGAGCATGTAAGAGGAACTTAAGAGAAACGCTCACGCTGTTGCACCAGCTGCTGTTCACCATTAAACACACGCCGCCTCTCTTTGATTTCCCTGAGTCCCGTGTCCTGTACATGTGGTGAACCAAGAAAAACTCGGCCGGCTGGATGGCGTGGTCCGGCACCGCTCAGCCATGTCTCGGTAAAGCAGAGGAGATTGCAGCCCCGAATGTCTCTCTGAAACTTTACCCTGGCCCTGAGGTCATCCAGCTTGTTCTCCACTGACTGGACGTTGGCGAGCAGGATGCTAGGCAGAGGTGTGTGGTGTGCACGGGCTCTCAGCCTGTTCCTGACACCGGCTCGTTTCCCTCGGGGCCGCCGCTTCCTTTGTTGTCCCTCAGGATCTCACTCGGCCAGCTCGGATCCGGAGTTAAAAACGTCGAATTGTGAGTACATTGTATACCAATAGAAACAAGAGTGTCTCTATCATAACTAATATATTCCATGGTGGTAATTTTGCTGGTTTTAAAACGTTGTAACCTAACTTAAAAAACAAAAACAAAAAAAAGGGGGTCGGAGCAGTCTTGACGGCAGCCAACCTCACCGGTGCCATCTTGGATTCGAAAACTCCAAGCCCTCCGAACCCTCCCCTCCAAGCCGTGCAGATTGACATCTTCGCTGGTGGGGAAGGCTTTTTAGGCAGCAGGTCAAGCTGGTCCTGCTCTGCACACTATGGCGGTCTTACAGGCATACCAGGCTGACTTGCTAAACGACTGGAGCACTGGTGGGGTTGCTAACGAAGCAACGTTGTTGGAGTTACGCCGAGGCGTGAGGTTCAGAGGGAGAGTGTGGCGAGCCGAGCACCCCCTCGTAGAGACCGGGGTGAAACTCGCCGTGCTTCACGATCCGTCACGAGGAGAACGGACCTGAGGACCATTTTAAATGAGAGGAGAAAGGCCTCAGGACCGTGAGGGTGTCTCTCCAGTGAAACGGCAGTGTTCGGTCCCTTTCTCCCATGTTTCAGGATGCCGAACACCTAACACATCTGTCTAGCCGAAGCGTCTAAGTTCGTGCACCTTTTAGAGAGGCTGGCAGCTGGGAACCTACAGCCAGCTATGTCTCTTTAAGCACGAAGCACTGCGGAAGACCACCACCCTCAGGAGACCGGTGTTCAATTCCCGCCGCCACTGGTGTTTCGGGAGAAAGCGGTTTCCGACAAAGTGTTAGGTGCTCGGTTCCCTTTAGGACACTGAACACCTAACAGCCACCACCATCACCACCACTCCTCCGCCTAGCTGAGCAAAAAGCTACTGCCCTTTGGAGAAGCTGGCAGCGTGTAAGCTATTGCCAAGCATGTCTCCTTGGCTACAGGATTCAGTCATTGTGTTTCAACGGCGTGGGTTTCCACCTCCGTGAAACCACAGTGAGCACCCTTCACACGTTCCCCTCCCAGACAGAGTCATTCGGCGCGAACACGTCGCCCTAGCTCACCTTATTTTCTTAGGGTGGAGTCTTAACACCACAAAAGCGTTCTCCTTCCTACACGAGGTATGAAGTTGAGTGTCAGGCGGAATCCGAGTGCAATGCGGGCACAGCTGTCTCCTAGGGTTCGGAAGATCCCAGGTTCAAACCCCACAACCACCAAGTTGCCACTGTTGGGCCCTTGAGCGCGGCCCTTAACCCTCACCTGCTCAGATGTGTAATGGGATAAAAATGTAAGTCGCTCTGGGTAAGAGCGTCTGCCAAATGCCTAATGTAAATGTAAACATGTCCTAGCGTGGAACACTACGGCAGTCTTGTAAATTTTGCCTGGGCAGACTAAGCTCGCAAAGCTAAGAAGACTAGCGCACTAGGTTCTGCTTTGAGGACAGGACAAATTCTGTCCCTCAGGATCATTTACATTCTGGAACATGGCAAAACATGCACACCCAGTCCACTGCCGAACCGTTTCAGTGCTGGAGCTTCTGCAAGAAAGTTGACCTCGGGCTTATGCCCTAGTACACTCAGAACATATGTAGCCACTTCTGCCCTACGTCCTGACTGATGGGGTTTGGGAAAAGCACCCCTTAGTTGCCGGCTTATTCGCGGGCCTCATCAGCCTTTCTATTGTGCTTAGGCTTTGCCATTGGCTAGCTAGAGCTATTCTGCATCCTCACCCAACAATCTTGTGCAGTTGTTCTTGAAGCCTATGTTCTCCACCGTTACAGCTACAGAGCAGTAAGGCTTCATTCACTGTGTCTAGTTCATGCTCTTCAAGATTCACAGTACACCACCGCACTAGCCAGTGGTGTAAATCAAAACAGATTTCATATGTCATAGGGCCGCGGCCGTAGGGCAGCGGCCATTAGACGGGTTTGAGATGCTAGTGACCCAGCCTAGAAGCACAGGAGAAATTCTGTCCCTCAGGATCTTTTACATTCCAGGACATAAAACATGTAGACCCAGTCCACTGCCAAACTGTTTCAGTGCTGGAAGTTTCTGCAAAAAAAAAAAAAGCCACAGTCGAAGCCTTCTGTCCTCCGCCGTTAGCTCCGGAGCAGTAAGTCTTCATTCGCTGTGTCCAGCTCATGCTCTTCGATTTACAGCGCACCTCTGCATTAAGCCAGGGCCGTAAATTAGAGCAGGGTTTCATATGTTGTGGGGGCAGCCGCAATTAGACGAGTCAAGTTAGAGATGCTAGGCGCGTGGCACACTTCGCCTCTAGTGATTAGGGCCCATTCGACTAGGAAGCTTACCTCATCAATTGCTCTGGCAAGATGGGTTTCCAAGTATGTCATGAGGCAACCTGCCTTCCGCAAGACATCTGTCAGGCTTCATAGTTGGATGCTAGGCTCGCGGATTCTCGAGTCAGCATCCCAGAATTATGTCTAGACTCCTTGGGGGGACTGTGCGCACACTACACAACCTTGGGGGTCCAGACACTTGCAGTGCGACGTCGTGGGTATTCTTGTTCCCATAGTGCTTTCGCGCAGCATCGAGTGTAGCTTTTGAAAGGGAACGTCTTGGGTTACGTTGCTGTAACCCTGTTCCCTGAAAAAGAGGGAACGAGAGGCTGCGCTTCAATGCCGCACTGCATGCGTGACTGGACATCCTTCAGACAAAATTGACCTGAGGGTGTTTCCGGTTCATGCCTATTTATCACCTCATTGCTTGACGTCACCTGCCTGAGCTTATACATGCCAAAATATTTGGCGTGTTTGACACACACGTGCTTTACAACCGGTCACGAGGAATCGTTCCCATAGCGCTTTCGCGCAGCATCTCGTTCCCGCTTTTTCAGGGAACAGGGTTACAGCAAAGTAACCCGAGACGTTTATAATGTACAAAACCATTTACTATTCCCAAGGAGACAGCTAAATGATCTTTTACATTGTAACAATTGGTTAGGAATCCTAACAGATGTACAGTGACCTCTTCCCGAGCACTTCTCTGCATCATCATCACTTCTCAGCCTGCACACTCTCATGCTTATTTTCACAGAGCCTCACAATTTGTTGTAGAGTTGTTCTTTTCATGCAAGATATCTTCTTGGGTTTTAATTTAAAATTAAAAAAAAAATTTTTGGACACTTTTAACTTTGAATACAGGGAGCAATGTTGTGGCCAATTCATGAGTAAAAATTATTCCCTATGATACCAGAACCTCTCTTTCACAGTTTGATTCCTGGAATATGCCAGAGCCATTAGGAAAGAATCCACAGATGTAATAACCTGGTGGAAAATTATACAGGCCTTTACTAAATAACAATATTATCCTTCCCCAAACAATTAAAACTCTGACACAGTGGTATGTTATCATGTCTAGTATTCAGCTCGTTCAGTCTGTAGGGTGCAGGATGTTTAGACATTCTTCCTCCGTCATTAGCGGTAATTTTCTTTGTAATAGATGTGTACAATATTAGTGAGCACTCTGACAGAGAAGATATTAACATTAGAGGAGCGCATCCAAAATTAGAGAGGGTTAGAGAGCACGAGACCAGCGTTATTCCCGTAGCGGAAAGTCTAGTTGCCGTAGGCGGAGATAGCTAGCCCATGTCACCGGCATTAGAGCCCTCACAGCGGGGCGAGTAGGTGATGAGCATGCGGCATACTCATTCAGCCAAGGCTAACGCTAAGGCTAGCCCAGGCTAGTAGGTTATGGTTGCTGAACCGCTCAATGTCCAGGTGGTGCTCCGAAAATAATTTGGGCTTTATAGACAATTGGAAGAGCTTTAGGGCAAAGCTGGCCTGTTAGGGCAGGTCAGTGTCTATCCCACTCGGGAAGGTGCTGCTCTTATTTCTTTTAGTAAAGCACTCAGGAGAGGCCTAGTTAATTGGTGACTACCCAGAGCCCAGGCCACCTCTCCTTCTTTTCTGCTCTCTCCTCTTCTCTCTTTTCTTCTCTCTCTCTCTCCCTCTCTCTCTTAGCTATACATGTCAATCCTGAGCTGCCAATTATTTTTTTCTGGTAATCATGAAAAGAACATAAAATGCTTCATAATTTTTGATCATACACACATGTAGGACACTATTTAACCTTCCACTTATGTTAGCTTTCTGTTACTATCACTTATGTTAATGGGTCAGTTTTGACCCATGCCTTTAATCAGCCATATTACCCTCAAAACAATTATTTATCAACTATTTTTTCCCTTACCTCTTGGTTACTGTCACACACACCCGTTTTGCGACCGGCACTAGGACCCGGAAGTAGAACGGTCGCTAAAACAGGAAGCATAAAAGAAAACAAGATGGCGCTTCACATCACTCAGTCAATGAGTTCGCCCGATGCTGGTTCAGATCGCCTCTCTGCCATTTTGTGAGTACTCACTTTTCTTGGGTCTACTTTCTGATTCGAGTGTGTGTTTATAGGACGCGGGTTAAATTTGTGTTTTTCCCTTGCTCCCCTTTCGTGAGAGTCCTTAGACTAAATCGCGTGGCTATCCTGCCTACTCGCGTGCTTCCGCGTTTGGGTTTACCATCCACGCTACAAAGGGCTAACCGCTAAGTGCTAAGTCTTCTGATCATTCCGGTTAGTTCGTGACAGAATGACTGAGTCCTCCGCGGTAAACCCAGCGGATTATGCGCACCTTTGCGACGTGGTTGATCGGCACGCCGAGCTAATCAACAAGCTAAACGGAGAGCTCGCTACTCTTCGCCGGAGCGTCCAAGACGTCGCGGCCTTGCGCCGCGAGGTGGCGGAGCTCCGGCAGGAAAACGCGGCCCTTTGCGAGGCTGTTGCTAGCGCGGCTAACCGTTCGCCCGTCGCAGCGGCCGCAGCTCCGCCCCCCCTCCCCCCTCCTACTTCTGATGTCTTTCTTGCTCTACCGGATAAGTGGGATGGCACGGACGGGAGATGCAGTGTTTTTCTAACTGCTCTCGATCTGGTGTTTGAGTTCAATGCCACCAAATACTCCACCGATCGATTGCGCATTGCTCTCCTTGTCTCGTTGCTGTCGGGGCAGGCAGCTGAGTGGGCCACGGCAGTTCTTCGTGCTGACTCGGATACCGCCCATTCCTACAATGAATTCACCCGTCAGCTGAAGTTAACATTCGAACACCCTGCGGGCGAGGTGGAGACCGACACCAAGCTGTACCACCTGCGGCAGGGAAGTTCGTCCATGAGCCGCTACACGGCTGATTTCCGCACTCTCGCCGTACAAGCCACCTGGGGAGACGCCGCGCTCCGGACCACCTATTACGAGGGGTTGGCTTCTAGGATAAAAGACGAGCTAGCCGGGCGGGAGCTTCCTGCCACCCTGGAGGGTTTGATTCAACTCGCCCTCCGAATTGACCAACGCCTCCTATCTCGCCCGAAGCCAGCCCCGAGAACCCTGCCGCCAACACCCACCTTCGCGTTTTCCACTCCACGAACCCCAACCACAGTCACCTCCACCACTCATGGACCTGTCAGTTCTCCACCTCCTGCCGTGGTTGACACCGGAGCCGGGGAACGCATGCAGTTAGGACGCGCCTCCTTGACCGCTGCAGAACAGGAACGGCGATTCAGGGAGGGACTCTGTGCCTACTGCGGGTCAGGAGCCCACCACAGAGCCATCTGTCCTCTCCGGCCGGGAAACGCCCAGACCCGGTGAGCGAGGGGAAGAGCTCACCGGGTCGCCTCCAACTCTTTGCCACCACGACCAATATCTCCCGTCTAACGGTCCAAGTAAGCCTCCAGTTTGGCCACAAACGAGTCAGGAGCACCGCGTTCATCGATTCCGGTGCCGCAGGGAACTTCATTGACTCTTCTTATGCCAAAGAACTGGGGGTAAAGACTGAGGCGTTATCCCAGCCTGTTCGCATCACTTCTGTAGATGGCCGGCCCCTATCATCCAGCCCTATCACCACCCAGACAGAACCCATTACCCTGATCATCCAGCAACATCTTGAACAGGTTCAATTTCATCTAACATCCGTTTCATCACCACCCATCATCCTTGGACATCCGTGGCTGTTACAACATGACCCTCTCATATCCTGGACTCAGAACCGGATTCTACAATGGGGACCGGCCTGCAGCGAACTTTGCCTACCGGCATCGGCTGGGACGTGCTCTAGGGGGTCCGAGGCCCCCGACGTCGACACCAACGCCATCCCTCCAGCATATCGAGACCTGGCTGAAGTGTTCTGCAAGAGACGCGCCACCCATCTTCCACCTCATCGCCCCTACGACCTGGCGATTGACCTTCAGCCGGGCTCGACTCCCCCCCGCGGCCATTTATACTCTCTTACACCCACCGAGACACGGGCGATGGAGGAATACGTGTCGAATGCCCTTTGCCAAGGTACCATCAGGCCCTCCTTCTCGCCCGCCGCCGCGGGGTTCTTCTTTGTAAAGAAGAAAGGGGGTGAACTTCGCCCATGTGTCGATTATCGGGGGCTAAACAACATTACCATCAAAAACCGACACCCTCTGCCTCTTACCAACTCTGCCCTGGACGCCCTCTCTGGTGCCACCATTTTCACGAAGTTGGACCTTCGGAGCGCCTACAACTTGGTGCGTATCAGAGAGGGCGATGAGTGGAAGACGGCCTTCATCACTCCCACTGGACATTATGAAAGTCTTGTTATCCCCTTCGGACTCTGTAATGCCCCTGCCGCCTTTCAAAGTTTCATAAATGATGTCCTTCGAGACATGTTGAGGCGGTGGGCATTTGTCTACCTGGACGACATCCTCATATACTCACGAACAGTTGAAGAACATACCCAACACGTCAGGGCGGTCCTTAAGAGATTGCTCGCCCATTAACTGTATTGTAAGTTGGAGAAGTGCGCTTTTCACGAGCGCTCCACCACGTTCCTGGGCTTTGTCATCTCGCCCCAGGGTGTGGCCATGGACCCGCAGAAACTAGAAGCTGTGCGTCTTTGGCCCCTACCCAAGACCCTCAAGCAGCTTCAACGGTTCCTCGGGTTTGCGAATTTCTATCGTCGCTTGATCAGGGACTACAGTACAGTTGCAGCACCCCTAACTGCCCTGACCCGTCCATCGTCTCATCACTTCCACCTCAACTCCACCGCTATTTCCGCCTTCCATGAATTATGTCGACGTTTCACCACCGCTCGAATCCTTCTCCATCCAGAGATCAACAAACAATTCGTTGTGGAGGTGGACACTTCGGATGTGGGCGCCGGAGCTGTTCTCTCCCAGCGAGGTCCAGATCAGAAGTTACACCCTTGTGGCTTCTTCTCCAAAAAATTTGATCCCACTCAACAGCGATACGAAGTAGGGGACCGCGAGCTGTTGTCCATAAAGTAGGCATTGGAGGAATGGCGACACTGGCTCCAGGGCGCCAGCGAGCCGTTCATCATCTGGACCGACCACCAGAATCTGATCACCATCCAGAACATCAAGCAGCTCAACCCGAGGCAATTATAACTTCCATCTGTCCTATCGCCCGGGGTCCAAAAACACCAAGGCCGACGCCCTCTCCAGACAATATGAGGGGGAAGCCACCCGGGCGGAACCTGCGCCTGTCCTCCCCTCCTCTCCACTGGAATCTAGAGACCAGAGTCCGCCAGGCACAGGCAGCGGAGACCGAACCGGCAGGTGTGCCGCCTGGACGACTCTACGTGCCTCAAGCGGTCAGGGGCGACGTCATGGAGTGGGGCCACTCATCACCCATCTCTGGACATCCCGGCACCAGACGCACTCTCCAGTTCCTCCAACGCGCCTTCTGGTGGCCCTCCATGATCCAGGACATCGAAGAGTTCGTTCAGGCGTGCCCAGTGTGCGCCAGGGCCAAGACCACCAACCAGCCGACACCTGGTGAGCTCCAGCCACTACCGGTTTCTCGCCGACCCTGGACGCACATTGCCGTCGACTTCATCACGGGCCTGCCGGCTTCAGAAGAAAAGACGACCATTATGACCATCGTGGATCGGCTCTCCAAAGCTGTGCACCTGGTGGCTCTCCCCGGACTCCCATCAGCTAAAGAGACAGCCGAGCTGATTCTAGAGCACGTAGTCCGTTTGCATGGGTTCCCAAAAGACATCGTCTCGGACAGGGGGCCCCAGTTCACTGCCCGGTTCTGGAACGGCCTTCTGCCGTCTGATCAATTCCACCTGCAGTCTGTCATCAGGATACCACCCTCAGACTAATGGTCAGACGGAGCGGACCAACCAACAACTGGAGCGCTATCTCAGATGTTTTGTTGCCGATCGTCAGCGCTCCTGGGCCCGCTATCTCTTATGGGCTGAGCTATCTCACAATCTCCATGTTTCTTCGGCCACAAATCTCAGTCCATTCGAGGTATGCCACGATTTCCAGCCTTCGATGTTCGAACATCAAGAACCGGAGGTTGACGTACCGTCGGCCCAACAGTTGGTTCGCAGGTGTTGGCGGCTGTGGAGACAAGCCAATCAAGCTATCCAAAGGGCCAACCACCGCTACGCTACGCAACATCGCCGCCGACACCCACCGGGACGAATGTATAATGTAGGTGACAAGGTATGGCTGTCAACAAAGAATTTGCATCTCCGCACAGAATCAAAGAAACTGTCACCCAGATTCATCGGCCCATACCGCATTACACTCCGCATCAACCCTGTCACCTACCGGCTCCAGCTGCCTGCGGCGCTCCGAATCCATCCGGTTTTCCACACGTCACAGCTGAAACCCTTCACCACTTCTCCTATGGTTCCACCCTCCCCCCCTGCTCCTCCTCCCCGAATCATTGACGGTGGTCCTGCTTACACCGTACGTCGGATCCTCGATTCGCGCCCTAGGGGCCGAGGCACCCAATACCTGGTCGACTGGGAAGGCTACGGTCCCGAGGAGCGATCTTGGATTCCGGCCCGGTTTATTCTCGACCCGGAACTTATCAGGGACTACCGTCGCCGGGTATCCTCCACCCCAGGACCGTCGGGAGTCGGTCCTGGACAGGGAGGTACTGTCACACACACCCGTTTTGCGACCGGCTCTAGGACCCGGAAGTAGAACGGTCGCTAAAACAGGAAGCATAAAAGGAGACAAGATGGCGCTTCACATCACTCAGTCAATGAGTTCGCCCGATGCTGGTTCAGATCGCCTGTCTGCCATTTTGTGAGTACTCACTTTTCTTGGGTCTACTTTCTGATTCGAGTGTGTGTTTATAGGACGCGGGTTAAATTTGTGTTTTTCCCTTGCTCCCCTTTCGTGAGAGTCCTTAGACTAAATCGCGTGGCTATCCTGCCTACTTGCGTGCTTCCGCGTTTGGGTTTACCATCCACGCTACAAAGGGCTAACCGCTAAGTGCTAAGTCTTCTGATCATTCCGGTTAGTTCGTGACAGTTACTTTGTTACGCTTCCTTGTCAATTAAAATAATGTTTTTAATATTTTTGCTGTGACCTCATGAGCTTTTACTTTAACAGCATACCTCTCGTTTAAAAAAACTATTAAATGAACCTCAAGAGAATTAATTAAATAAATAAGGATTTTATGTTACCTGACTATTACTGGGGGGTATTAGAACACATCTCTTAAACATATATATATATATATATATATATATATATATAAGAAATTTATATATATATATATATATATATATATATATATATATATATATTAATTACTATAGTAACATCCATGGTGTTACGGGTAAAATTTGACCCATTTATATTTTTTTCAAAGAAAAAGGCAAAAAAGTATTTTCAAAAATAACTAATATAAATGAAAAGCTAAACCTGTGGATTTGCAAGGTCAAACAACGAACAATCAAGCAAATCAAACCAATAGAAATAAGGAAGTAGTTCCAAAAAATTTCTTTGTGTGCAAGAACATGCATGTGCATTTAGATGCATGTGTGGCAAAAAGTGACACTTTCAGTGTGTTCTTTGCAAATATTTTTTTTGATATTTTCTGACACCTCTTTCTTTTAGAATCAGGTAGCCTCAGTGGGGTTGTGGCTGTGGTTGTGTCGGTTGTTGTTGAGGCAGTGCTGGCCGAAGATGATGCTGGCACTGATGCTCTTAGTGTTGCTGATGGTGTGGAAGGAGTGCTACAGTACGTGAGCTCTGCAGTTGTCTGACCAAGGCTGCAGCGCCTGGGGCCCGGGGCACCTGTTCCCTTTGCTCAATGTGTGCCTTGACCAGGGAACTTTCTAACTCCTCAAGAAACAGAGTTCCACCCTAGGTGAATGTGGGTCCACAACACAAATGCATTGTATGCAGACACATCTAGAATGTTATAAAACACAACCCTTGGCCATCTCCTGGTCATTCTCTGGCAAGTGTAGGTGGCAGTCAGCTTGTCCAAGTTGTCCACTCCACTTTTGTTTTTATTATAGTCCAAGATAATTATGTTTTTTTTTGTCACTTGCTGATGACACAGCTGCGTCTTTGTGAGAAGTGGACATAAGTATCACACTCCGGTGTTTTTTTGGACAATATGAAACAAGGACTACACATTTTCCTTGATTTTTCTCAGGCATGCCACTTGCATGTTTGCCTGTGTAAATCTGCAGATTCCATGCATAGCTGGTTTTTGCATTACAGGCTGCCCAAATTTTTATGCCTTATTTCTCTAGCTCACAAGGCATGTACTGCCGGAAAGGGCATTTTTAACAAAAAGGGACAAAATGTTCATCTACTGTTACCTCTGGCCCTGGGTTGAACACCAGTGGAAGGAGCTGCACCCACCTTTCCCCAGACATCCCTGATGGGAGCGAGTTTGTCAGATTTTTCTCTAGTTTCTCTGTTGTCAAATCTAAGGACTCTTGATATCATTCGAAATGACTGACGTGACATTGTTGCCCGGAAAATGTTTCTGCCTGTCGACACATCCCTGAGACTATCAGTGGCCTCATTGCTAGATTTGTAAACATCAGCAAGAAGAAGAACACCAATATAAGCATCCAGGTATTCCTCATCAATGTCATTCCACATGTCGCCATGAACCTTTTTTCCTTCAAAGTTTGTCATAGCAATCATGACTTTCTTTAGTGACAATGGCATAAACAGATCAAAATATGTCTTAATGCCACTCTAGTCACAGCAAACCTTGTGATTCCAGGGGTCATTTTGATGACATTTGCAGCAGCTGCCCTGCCATGTAAGTCAGGAGGTACTGAGCTCCAAAAGATGTCACCACTTTTGGATTTAAACATTTCAGCAGGAGTGAGTGCAGCTTCAGCATCGGTGACCTGCTCATCATACTCATACTCTACAATGTCTTTCTCCTCGGAAACCTGCTCATCTGTATCACCATGCTGTTCTGTGTCCTCTGCCTCATTTTCAGAAAAGATATGATCCAGAGCTTGGCTTACTGTAAATCTTCATCTCATTTATGACTGCTGCAAACAGAAGATGTGTACTCTGCAAGTTACCAATGCTAAACTAAATTTGTCTTATGCAAGCTTTACATATCTGAACATGTCTGTCTTGTTTGTTTGTTTTGTTTGTTTAGGTAAGGAGACACAGAGGCAAGAGAGAAGCCCCTCAAAGTGCGTTTATGATTTTTGTTTTGACCCTAACTATTGTTTTATAACCTTAAATTTTAACTGGGTCAAATCTGACCCTACCAACACAAAGCATTCATCAGAGCATTTTATAATTTAGTACAATTGTTTTTTTTGTTTGTTTTATTTTAATTAAATACAGATTTCTGACAAAGTCAAACCAAATTAGGTAGTAGTTTTATGCATTTAAAAAGTAAAATGGGTCGGTGCTGACCCTAACACAAGAGGAAGGTTAAACCTGTAAAGGTCTTACTGTACAAAACTAAACATTGTGATTTTGTAATTTTTGTAAACAGGGTGCGCTTTCAGCCATCTCGGTCTGCCTGAATATCTTTTTGAAACATGTTGCTTAAACAAACTGAAACTAAGTGAATATTGCTTAAAAACAACATTATAAATATACAGTATCTACAAAAAGCTTAAGTGTCCATATTTAAATCAAGCGGGTCACATCGAAAAAAAATATTCTCAGTTTATGTAATCCGTATGGATTCTAGGAGAGGCACAGTCTTTCTGTCACACATTATCTGATGATGACCTGAGACAGGACACGCCCACACGCTATTCTCAGGGGAAACTGTTTGGGTAATCTGCATAAAAAGGTCACACCACCCCCAACACACACACGCGCGCACAGAGATTCATTGACATTTCTGTGCATGTGGAAGATGACGTGCTGTACAGAAAGCTCTTCATAAGGTTCTGGACAATGAGGAGGAGTTTAGCTTTTCCTTAGAACAACACTGAGACTCTGACCACAAATAACTGCATTTTGAAGAGTAAATTAATGCAGCAGGGGAGGAGAATCCCGCAAGCTGTTGAATTGGGTAAGTTATCAAGTCTTAGTTCATTCTGATTTTGATAATATAAAATGAATATTGTTTTATTTTTTCCTCGTTTGGCTAGCTTTTACCAGCTTATGTAAAACACTATCAGTGTCACTTAAATAGTTTAGGTTGGTATGTAGATAACACTGTGTATCATGCGAACATGGTGCCTTATGTAGCTTAGCACAAACATGTTGGCTCACGGTGGCTAAGCTAATGTCTTATGTAGCTTACAGATGAATTTTATGAATATCAGCTGTGATGTAAATGTTCAAATTTATTTCACCCAATATAAATTTGGCTCAGTTGTTCAAATGTAAATGTAAATCGTAATGCAAAAGGTATAAGTCGTTGTATGACATTACAAAGGCTGGTGTTTTTTTTTTCTTTTTTGTGAACAGTTTTGACAGTGAAAGTGATCGTCACTGGTCTTACAAGATGGCGCCGGTGTGTGTGGCCTGCCGTTTTCTGCTGACAATGTTTTTTGGATTATTATTGTTCTTGTCACTTGTCACTCAAAAAGTTAACTCTCTATTGATGTATGATCGGCAAACACTCTTGAACCTTCGGCCTGCTGTGGAAAATTTGACACGGTTTAAGAATAATGAGCAAAATCACTTGCCCCCACTCTTATCGGGAATAAGGACAAATTGCAAGTGTCTTTTAGTTTGTTGAGAGATAGTTGGCGTCTTTATCAGAAAACTGTAAAAGCTGCAAAAACCAAACATTACTCTGAGTTAATTTTAGCAAACTATCATAAGCCTCGCGTTTTATTTCAGTCTTTTAATGCAATTCTTAATGGTCCCCAAATTGCCAGTTTCGAAAACTCATATAAAGTGTGTGAGAACTTTCTCCATTATTACATCTTCTTCATGTAACTCATCTAATTCCATTTCTGTCTCTAGCTCTGCTGTTTTTAACCAGTTTGAGCCTATCTCTCTTTCTTTTCTGTTAGAGATTATTAATATTATGAAGCCTGCAGGATCTCCTGCTGATCCCATTTCTCCACATCTTTTCAAAGAGTTGGCTCCCATCCTAGGTCCTATAGTCTTAAATATTATAAATTTTACAATTTATTACAAATAATCTTTTATTTTTGTATTATTTTATTTTATTTTTATTTATTCTATTATTATTATTATTATTTTTATTATTCATTATTTTATTAGATTACAATGTTATTTTATTATTTATGTGAAGCACTTTGGGGCATTCATGTTGTTAAAGTGCTATACAAATAAAGATGAGTTGAGTTGAGTTGAGTTTGATAGAAAGCAAATGCCAATAAGCAGGCAAGATATAAATAGCCCACTACAGTATGTCATGCAAGACACAGACTCTGATTACTGCCTGCACGAGAACCTGCTGCACAACTGAAGTCTGGATTCGGACGGGCCATTTGTATTTTTAAAGTGGATGGACACATGACAAGTATCTGTCTGTTGTATCCTCCATTTTGCTTATACAGGGCACACTTAGCAAGGGAGGATGAAATCACAAAGTACACCAGAACAAAGACTTTCCATGTCCTGCACCTGTAACTGCATACAACCAGCACATAGACCGACATCACATACCAGGAATGTTGCTACTGTTGGTCGCAAGGTCTGTGTGCATTGCATAGCAGTGTATGGTAAGCAGCAAAAAAATACCCTGGAAATTTTAAATTTTAGTTTTAGTCAAGGGATAAATGTCCCTGAGAGAAAGTCTTTTATTTTAGTTTTAGTCAATAAAAATGTAACATTTTAGCAATAAGATCATTATTAATTAAACCTACAGTCAATCTAGTTTAGCCAAAACCATTTTTTAAAGGTTTTCACAAAATAATCTTCTGAACATTTTAAAATGTATCTTTTCATCTGATGTTTTCAGCTAATTATATTTATTTTTAACCATCACAACAACTGCTTCATGTCCATAGTTATTTAACTACAAAACAATAGAAGCTGTATGGACAGTGTTTTGAAAATTAATTTATTTGTTTATTGTTTTTTTTAAAATAATTTTACACTCTTGGACTGTTGTAGCTCCTATAGGTCATAATCATTTGCTAACCTTTTAGAATAATGTGTTTTGCATCGGTTTAACTATAAAACAAAATACATCACAACATAATTATGTTATGTGGTAACAATTACTACAAAGTGGCTGTAAAACTGGGTGATTTATTAAAGTGCCCCTATGATGCCATTTTAAAGGTTGCTAATATTGCTTAATGAGTCACTTAAAACAGGTTTACATGTATGCAAGGTCAAAAACCACTTTAGTTTTCTCTAAAAATAGATTTAATTTTACCCCATTTCTAAATGATTCGTAAACGACTCGTGTAAAGCAGTTTGAAGATTCAGTCTGTCTAAACCCCTCCTTTCCGTGAACCCTCACTGCTGTGATTGGTCAGATGGTGCGGTGATTTATGATCGGTCAACCGCTACAGCGTGTGTCGGAAAACAAAACGCCCATGACCATAACTAAACAACGGCTCTGGAGACCCGTCAATATATAGAAAAGATGGCGTCGATTTTATCGTGTAACGACCAGCTAATTTTATATTAACTGTGGCTACAAAAATCGAGAAGTCTTTTATCTTTGTGTTGGTGTTGCGTTAAAAGGCCGGTGAGCAAAAAGGACAAACACAAACAAGTAGATAAAGCAAATGTGTATTATACAAAACTAAATAAAGTAAACGAAAAAGGTGCACCACAACCAAACAAAGATATAAACAATATTTACAAACTACATATAATAAACTATATGTGTATGTGAACGCGAGTGAGTGGAAAATGTCCGAAGTCCGTGTGTTAGAGGAGGATACCGAGAATGGTTCGGTCTCACTGGGGTTAATGAAGTCCAAAGGTCGATAACGGATGGTGAGAAGTCCAGGGAATATGTCCAGTCAAAGATAATCCGGTTTAAAAATCTTCGAAAGAAAATGATCTACAACAATCTCGCTTTCTCTCGTCCAAACAAATAACGCCAGCGCTGGTCCACCATTACTACTCATGCATTTTCCCGTGCCCTTACACTTTGCGTGTGTGTGTGTGTGTGTAATGCGTGAAGTGCGCATGCTCCGTGCCCTTACTCTTCGCTTGTGTGTGTGTGTGTGTGTGTGTGTGTGATGCGCGAAGTGCGCATGCTCTGTTCCCTCACTCTTCGCGCATGTGTGTCATGTGCAAAGTGTTAGAGTTCAATTTTGGTGAATGGTGGAAGATAAACGGTTAAAAAGGATTTCGTGTGCTCTCATTTTTTATTGTTTTTTTATATTACAAAGTGTTTAAGTGTCTTGTTAATGTCACCAAGAATGCTCGGTCACATTAACAAGAGTGTGGTAACGTTAATTTTAAGATGGCGGGCAAGTTCTTCGCGACGTAGAACGTGGGTGGACATTATGCAAATATGTTACGGAGTGACGTGGATCTGTAACAGAATAAAAATTGATTTGCTAACAACTCGTTTAGGCGAATGTGAGCCGACTCCTTTTTTTAATAGACAAGAACTTCATTTATCGTGCACTGTCAGCATCACAGATAGTGCAGATAGTTTATGTTTACATACAGCTACATGACACACTGCATGAAAGAAAATATTTGAAAAAGCATAATAGTGGCACTTTAATGTATACCTTGATGCATCTCTCCAGGTTTGTGGTATTTTTCCCAGCAATTGTATTTCCCCTTACATAGATATTACTACATATTGGTTTTTTTTCCGTTTTAAAATGAAGAAAATATATGAGGCTTTTTTTTTACCACATTTTAGTCTCATCTTTTTTCGTCAATGATATTGCATGCTGATTTTATTACTGTTAACTCATATCAGTGACGCTTCGTCATCGTTTCATCTTAATTCCCACGAAAAAATGTTGTCAACAAATTATTTTAATTATTAATTTTGTTGATGAAATTATAGGAACTGCTTGCGAGAGTGGCGCAAATATGTATGACTGTGTACAGGGTTTAAAAGTGGGCTTTTACAAACCTAACACCCTTTTGCATCATTTCATAATTTTCCAGATTTTTCCTGTTTCATGGTACACTGTTTTACTACGTACTGATTTACCATGTATGTCTGTATTTGAACAGTTTGGCCATAAATCTGCGTATGCGAATTAGAGATGAGTGAATCCGGATTCATCTGGGTTAAATAACCTGATCCTTTATATGACTCACGGATCACGAATCCTTCTCTCTATTTACTCAGATCAGTAGAGTCCCAAGTTATCTTGTTGCTAACAAAAACCTACATAAATACAAACTGATAATTACACAATTCAGTTGTTCTAAGTATTATTAGCTAGTAACTGTATGAACAAGTGACTTGGTTGTTTAGAAAACTTCCTGCACAGTCAGAAACGTAAAAGAGACTCAGAAAAGCAGCTACTGATTCGTCTGATTCGGGAGAACCGGGAGACTTGCTGGATCCGCCGGACTCACATCGCGGAGTGAAACAGCTGGATCTCAGTGTGTGTTTATGAGTCTAAGGATTTGGTGGACTCTGAGGATTCGTTGAGCGCCCCTAGTGGAGGACCATGGCACAAACAGGCAGAATCCATATTACAAAGACAAACCGCAGCTGTTTCACTTTTACAATATTGTGTGATTAGACGCAGTGCTTTATGATCTGATTTTAGTAACACCAAACATATTTGTTACATGTTGGTGTGATGTACATGTATCATGTATATTATGACAAACTGGGATAAAAAACGGCTCTGGCATTTGTATCACATCCAACAAACGCAACTTCACCAGAATGGTAATGCTAACGATGTGATGCTTTAGCTCAATGTATACAATGACTGTATTATATGCATTAAAAACTTAAGCTCAAATCCTAGCTTTACCACCTAGACTTTTTTTAACTATTTAAAACTTTAAAAACTAACTATACCAGACAGCCTATTTGTTTTTAACCCATAAAAATAAACAAATATCAGATACTGCTGATATATTTAATATGTTATTCATTTGTTATATCTGTTGTTGTCTAAACTTATTTTTATGTGCATTTGTCATTAAAATAAATATTTGGCATTCATAATTCTTGCTTCTCTGTCATTTACATTTTATGGTCAGTAATAAAAAAGACTCAAAATACTATATTTTCAAATAATATTTGTATAATATTTATCTAAACCATGGGATTCACAGGATATGTCAAACTCATAGCGCAGAGTGAAACAGCCGGATCTGAGGGATCCAGTGTGTTCATGAGTCCAAGGATTTGGTGGATACTAGGGATTCAGTGAACCCCCTCTAGTGCAGGGACCATAGGAAAATACAGACAGAATCCCTACTGACTCAAGTGACTCAAAGGACTCAAGTGACCCAGATCTGTTTAGTGAGAGATTCAGAAGAAGTTGAGTCCGTTAAAGGATCCGTTTTCTCATCCCTAATGTGAATGAGTAGGTTATGCATAGGGTGTAAGAGTGAGTTTTTTTATCTGGGTTTTTTGCGTGACAGTTTACTAAATAAACTACTAAATAAACTACAAACAAAAATATATTTCTTTTGTCCTCAAATTCTCTTGTAACACTTTCCTCTCTGTCACATACTGTAACTGACTGAAAGGCTAATTATGCAGCTCATTATGCTGGACTTTGTTTTCCCTGGTGTGAATTACAGCATTATTCATCATCATTCATGCCTCCTCGCATACAGCCTTTCTAAACAAAAAGTGTCCTAAAAATTTTTAATTAATACATTTTCTGTGAGTGAGTGAGCAGGATAATGGTCACATCATTCTAAAGCAAAAACTCTGATTACAAGATCCAGTTCCCAAATGTCTTGTACACAAATGTTATGAATGTGGTTTGTGGCCTTATTTCAGTGACTTAATTTTTTCAATAAACACTGCATAATTGTTATTTTCTCATACTAATACAAACTTGTACATACATTCTGCTTACATATTTTTGCAGCCCGGTTTGTGTTAAATAAAGTGTAATTAGAGATTTACAAGTTTATGAGTCATAGTAATAATGTATGCACAGCGCCGCGCCACCGTATTAAACATCCATTCACATCAAATACCAAACAAAACTTTATTAATAATCTCCCAGAGTTACCAACTTTGATTAGATCACCATCTGACCCCACGGAACTAAACCCTGATATAACGAACACAATTAAAACGTAAATTTTTCCAAACTTAATTGTTAGTATTTCAAATATAACTATAGAAAAACTCAGTGTAGCTAGATCAACGCATCTGTCAAGAACTAACCTGAGATGACCAGAAGACGTAGCTTTAGCGGTTAGCCCTTTGTAGCGTGAATGGTAAACCCAAACGCGGATGAAACACGAGTAGGCAGGATAATCACGCTTTTAGTCTAAGGACTCTCACAAATGGAGAGTAAGGGAAAGACACAATCTAACCCGCGTCCTATAGATACACACTCGATCAGGAATTGAAACCAAAAGGGTGAGTACTCACAGTTAGGTGAAGGATTCCGACGTGGCATCGGCGAAACTCAATGACTGAGCGAGGTGCTATGGTTTGTTTACCTCTTTTATACTTCCTGGTTTGCGACCGCTTAACTTCCGGGTCCTAGTGCCGGTCGCGTTCCGAGTGTGCATGACAGCATCTCTCCACTCAAATAGAAAATAATAAAAATAATCCTAGATTTTTATTTAATATCGTAGTCAAATTAACCAGAAATAAGACCACTGCAAAAATCTCCACAACAACATAATGCAATAGTGAGGACTTGATGAACTTTTTTAATTATAAAATTGTAAATATCAGGCATAAAATTGAGGCTTTGAAACCGGACAATGTAATTGATGCAGATGTTAAACTAACCATGTCAGACTTTTGACATACAGTATAAAGTATTAAATGGTCTCGCTTCGCAGTATTTGAGTGAACTGCTAGTGTCTTATGACCGGCCACGCCTACTTCTAACAAAGGTTGCAGCCTGCTTGTCAGTTCTGTATATTATGAAAACTACAGCAGGGGGCAGAGCTTTTTCTTACAAAGCCCCAAAGTTATGGAATAGCTTTCCAAATAGTGTTCGGGACTCCGTGTTTAAAACCTATTTATTTAGCCATGCATTTTTGTAAATATATTTGCTTAGGTAAAGGAGCAGATCTGGGAACTCATGGACGTAGAGTATTATGGTAACCTGGTATGTTTAAATGCTGTCTTTCCCACTCTCATTGATTACTCAGGTTTGTTGACGATGAGGTGATTGGTTGCTTTACATCTCAGGGATCTCTCATGTCTGTGTTTCCTTCTGGATCTCCCTTTTAGTTATGCCTCTTCTGCTTATCCCCACTCTCTCTCTCTTCCCTCTCTTTCCCTCTCTCTGTCGAGCTACACATGTCGTTCCTGAGCTGCCAGTGATCCAGACTCCATCTGCCCTCTAAACCTGTCTGACCCATCCTGGTGCCCCGCTTCTGGATGGAGATCTCATCACATGGATGCCCCGTGAGTCTCTTTGGGATGCGTCTGGTGTCTGGGGACGGTTTCACTCTACCATGAAGACAGTTTTGGCCTTGACTGATGTTGACAGCTGTTTCTCTGAGGACTTGACTTGGCTGCAGTCGCTCGATAATTCAGGACTGAAATTTCCTACAAGTCTACCTGAGCTTCCAATAACTAACTGGACTCCATATTAACATCAATTAACATCAACTGTTATAGCAGAACTGCCTGCCACCTAACACACAGTTTGAATGCAGATCAATTCCTGCTTTCTGTTTAACCAAAATGAGGATGGGTTCCCTTTTGAGTACGATTTCTCTCAAGGTTTCTTTTGATTTTGATTCAAGCACATTCACATTCCATACAAACATAGCTGCTTAGCTGCTTTGCGACAATGACAATTGTTAAAAGCGCTATACAAATAAAATTGAATTGAATTAAGTATAAGTAAGTGAAAAATCCACAAATGTCAGAACCATATTCAGGTCCCAGAGTCTGTATCTTGTAAGTTTTGGTCACATTGTTTGTGTAAAAATGCTTTTACTTTCACTATTGAGTCTGCATTCCCTTCTGCAGGTGTGTGAAGGGGCGGGGCTTCCAGATTCAGCATGGTTGGTGAAAAATTGAGTGAATAAATGAATCTCGCATTCCTGTCACATTATAAAAGCAGCGTGGGAGCTGAGTCTGGGGTCCAAAGTCCAGAGTAACAACAGCGCAAGTGAATGTTGGAGTTTAAGGCTCAGAGCCTAATGTTGAATGGCCAATGCTAAAGGCGAGAGTGGCATGTGGGCAGAGTGGTGTCGTGCGCTCCAGAAACTTCAAAAGGCAAGTTAAAAGAAGCACTGCCGTTGATCAATGCATGAGACAAATCCTGAACCACATTCCTTTCTTAGAGTTAATGGATCATAACTGTCCTTCCTTGTTTTAATAATGTGTTGGAGGGTTCTTAACCCTATTGCAGTAACTTTAAATCTCATTAGTTGTTTTCTCTGTTTGGCCAGACTTTTTCCAGAATTCACTATACTGTATTAGTATTTTGAGATATGATCTATTTTTTTTTTAATAATATGCCCACAAATTGTGGTTTATGACTGGCATAGCTTTTATTACATAAATATCTATCAATTTGGGTCAAAAACTGTTGCATTATACAGCTACATAAACGCGTGTGTGTTCTGCACTTACATAACACATTCAGGAGTGTTGGTGTGGAGTTGTGCTGTCCCAGCTGGTTGTGAGCAGTGCAGTAGTACAGTCCGCTGTGCTGGGAGCTGATGTTGCTGATGCTGTAATTCTGGCCTGTTGTCAGCAGTGTGTCTGCAGCTGCTCTCTGCTTAAACCAGGAGAAGTTTTGAACAGGAGGGTTTGCATCACTGCTACAGCTCAGAGTCACTGAATTTCCCTCCACTGTGTCTCCAGAGGAAAGAACCACTGCTCTGGTGTCTTTAGGGGAATCTGATTAGAAATAAAACACCTGAATCAGCATCTTTGTAAGTACAAGCATTTTTATGTCTACATAAATAGAGTTATACAGTTATAGTCCACAGTTATATTCTTCCTATTGGTGTGTGAGCCTTTTAAACAAATTGCCTTCCAATTACTCAGGTTTGCTAAAAATTCTGCCTCTTTTGTTTAGTCCTTTTGTCATAACTAGTCCTGCCAGAGTCCCTGCTTGCATTTACAATGTCAACTATTTTAAACTACGATAATCTACTACCAGATAATCTGCTCTGCCTTCAATATGTACCTTACAGAACTCAAAGGAAGAACAGTTACACACTATTTTTTTTCTACCAATCAACAATAAAATCAAATTAAATATAATAAGCTCACTGGTGCTGTTTACGTGAAAACCAAATCCATCTTTCTATCAGAATGAACATGGCAATAGCCCGATCATACAGGTGATCCTTAGCCTTAATAAATCCATCAGCATGTCCTTTTGTTTAAGAAACAGATGATCTTTGAATAAATCAAAAAAAGGAATAAAAAAGACATTCCCACATTGAGATCATTGAGTAATATCCTGACAATGTAGCCAAGATATCTAGCCCTATTACCACTCATACACGACCATCTGTATGAACAATGTTATCATCCACTCCAGCTCCAGGACTGCCTATCTGCTTCAGCTGTAGAAGATGTGGTCAGGGGTAGCTCAGTGGTTAAGGCATTGGACTACGGTTCGGAAGATCCCAGGTTCAAACCCCACAACCACCAGGTTGCCACTGTTGGGCCCTTGAGCAAGGCCCTTAACCCTCAATTGCTCAGATGTGTAATAAGATAAAAAATGTAAGTCGCTCTGGATAAGAGCGTCTGCCAAATGCCTAAATGTTAATGTAAATGTAAGATGTTAAAACTCAAGAAGGTGGGGCTGACTGCAAATCCATGAAAGTGTCACCTGGGACTGACCAAGGCATGGTACCTGGAGTATTACATTAGCCAAGGTCTGCTCAAGACCCAAAACATAAAAGTGGAAGCTGTCTACACCTACCCTCAGCCCGTGATGAAGAAGTATGCAAGTGCCTTCCTCAGGCTGGCCGGGTACTACAGGTGTTTTATATACAAATTCTCTTCTACTAAATCTCGCTCTCTAACCTACAAAGGAAAGGACAACCTGTATGGGTATGCTGGACACACTGCATGAAGCAGGGGCATACTGGGACCAAAAAATTTTCCTGGACTTCCTGGCCCACAGCAGCCCACCACATCCCACATCATAATGCATTGGCTTTAAAAATTTAACACAATATCGAAATAAATGCTATTTAAACATATTATTTAAAGTGTCATTGAACATACATTGGGTCATATTTATAAAACAAGGAAAAAAACAAAGCAAAGAACAATATAATTTTATATATTGTTTGCCTTAAAGACATTATTTTAGGTAATCAGGGGAGCTTATCTTGATGCAGTGTAAGATACAGTATACTACTCACCAGTGTAAGCTGCAAGTGCAGCAGGGTCAGTAATGATGAAACCAGTGTCTGCTATTCAGTGTTGGGTGTAAAAGTAAGCGTTAAAGTACTTGGATTACTTTTTTATTGTAACAAGTAATCTAACGCCTTAGGTCTGCCATTGAAGTACTCAGTTATTTAGTTATTTTATCAAAAATGTAATCCGTTATTCAGACAATTTATGTAATCCCTGAGCCAGACAGCAGTCATTCCCAATCTGTTAGTGTGTG
Organism: Clarias gariepinus; assembly: GCF_024256425.1. Lineage (NCBI taxonomy): Eukaryota > Metazoa > Chordata > Actinopteri > Siluriformes > Clariidae > Clarias > Clarias gariepinus. Next base: position 43,142,777 of record NC_071102.1, on the reverse strand, counting down.
TGTGTGTGTGTGAAAGCCGTCCTACAGGCCCCGCCCCCGATAACCCCTGCCCCCACTTTTGTTATTCCTGCTGTCTCACCTATGCAGTTTGACTATGCGAGGACGATCATGAAACTCGCAGTGGATCATGATGAACTGTACTTACGGCCATCGCCCGAAACCACGTAGGTGAGATAGGGGTATTAGTAGTTAACAGATTATGGGCCAAACTTCGCTGAGTGATGATGTTAGAATAATTATAAAGGTCTTGACTAAAACAACATGATAAGTGTTTCCGTTTTTTCCGTTTGTTTCCGTTTGCGCAGGCGCTGTGTGTGTGTGTGTGTGTGTGTGTGAATCTAAAGTAAGCTCCCCTCTCCCCCTTCAACAAAAACGCTGGTTTATCGGAAAAATAAACAAGAAATCTTTCTAATGATACTTGATTGAGCGACACACTAACGGAATCACTGCTTTGAAGTAAAAATAAAACAAATTAACCTGCACTTTACCTTTGAAAAGAATCGTGATAGAGCAATGTTTCTGTGTAAAGCAGAGAAAAAGAGTGTGTGCGTGTGTCTGTCAAAGGCGAAAGTAGGAGGGGTCTGTGTGTGTGGGGGGCACGGTCTCTAATGTATGGAACTCTAAAGTGTTCAAAATTAAATAAATAAATAGGACATGATGAAATAAATCACTCTATGAATAAATAAGACACAGATATGTAATATAAGAATTGTACATGCATGTTATTCACAAGTTCTGACGCGTGTCTTTTGTTACACAGTGTCACTGACGACTTCAGACGTTTCGTTGATTTCTTTGTCTCTTGTTTATTTTCAACATCAAAGTACAACGGTTGTTACAGTTTCTTGCATAAATCCACTGTAGTCACGACAAGTCGCTTGCTGTGTTCTGTAGCTTCGATAGATTACAGTTACAACAACTTATTTTACTGTATTCCTTTTAGCTTACTGTCTCACGGTCAAAAGCTTGTGTGCTCCAAACCTTTCTGTATTCTTCCGTGTCTTAACAACAACTAACAACTAACGTGCGTGATAGACATGAAACTGCATAACTGTGGGATGATGTCACAGGACAACTCATGAAATGATGTCACAATACAAATTATGAGTATGATACTCATATGTGTCCGGTCCAGTCAGTACGTAAATTTATTTTAAAAATGACGAAATTATAGAAGAAACTATAATATTCTATCTCTTTTTAAACACATAGATGAGTGTGTTGATCGATAAAGTGCGTGTGTTTGGTAACGGCAAAAACTATGTTGTATATCACATTATGTATGTACAGTATGTTGCCCTTCATGAGTTGCGCGTGGCCGCTGAGGAGGTGTGTGTGCGCGTGAGGAGGTGTGTGTGCGCGTGAGGAGGTGTGTGTGCGCGTAAAGGGCGAGAAAACAGAGCTGTAGCTCAGTTGTGCTGCTCCCCCCCGAAACGCTCTATTGTTTTACCCTTTTCTTTACTTTTACTGTATGTTTTGTATTATAATTTTGAAAAAGGCTGATAAAGGTTTTGTGCTGAACGCTATTGTTGGCTTTAAACTCTTTTTCCCGGCTATCCGGCCCAAAGCGGCACAGTTTGTGTGCATGTCAATGTAGTGTATTCCATACATGTTCTGAAACTACGCCCCCTTACACTGTTAATTTACAGAAGAAGAGATATGGATAATTTCTCAATACAGCATAGAATGAATAATTGCCGTGGATGAAAAAAAAAAAAAAAAGAAAAGGTAGAGCTGAAAATTTACGCGACAAGAAGAAAAAGCTTTAAAAGCAGATTCTGTGAAATTCTTCAATTTAACAGGTTCTGCCTTTGGCGTGAGGGGAAATTAGAGTTCCGCAGGTTCTGACAGCTCTAACATTACGGTTAGGGACAGCGAGTCTGGATCCAGGAGCCTCAGTGTCAGTGATGATGATGACCAGCACCTCTCACCTTCTATACCCGAGCCAAGTGAAAATCAACTGAACAGATAAACTGGAATAAAATCAGAGGCAGCATTATCTCGGATTAGTAACCTAGTTACTCATTTTAATTATTATTGTAGACAATATTAATTTAAAATAAGGCTGAGAAAATATTATTTTGAAATAATATTGACTGCAATAATGATTAACAGCATGAGCTGATGCTGCTACTGATTTTATTCCAGCTTACCTGTTCAGTTTGATTGGCATTATTTTCACTCTGGTACAGAAGGAGAGAGGTGTTGGTCATCATCAGCAGGCACTGGTTCATCATCACTGACCTGCTGCACTTACAGCTCACACTGATGAGTGGTGTATTTTACACTGACTGCATCAAGATGACCCCTCCCCCCCCGACCTGCTAAAATATTGTCTTTATAGTTTTATATGTCGTTTGTCTTAATGTTCTTTTCTTTGTTTTACAAATATGACCCAATATACACTATTGTTCAAAAGTTTGGGGTCACTTGCAAATTTCTTAGTTTTTGTTTAGTGATTTATTGTCTACATTCTACAACAATACTGGGGATTTCAAAACTATAAAATAACACATATGGAATTGGGTAATTACGTAACAACAAGAAAAACAACAGTTAGTTGTTATTTTAAGACACAGAGGTCAGCCTTTCTGTAATAGTTCTTGCAAGAACAGTATAGTCAAGTGCATTTGCAAAATCCGTCAAGCACCATAATGAAACTGGCTCTCATGAAGACCATCCCAGGAGAGCGAGACCAAAACCTACCTCTGCCGCAGACGAGAAGTTCATTTAGAGTTATCAGCCTGAAAAATGACCAATTAACAGCACCTCAGATTAGAGGCGTTATGAAGTCTTTACAGAGCAGAAGTAGCAGATACATCTCACCATTAACTGTTCAAAGGGGATTAATGCATTTTTTTGGATGCCTTCAGCATTCCTTTACAATGTAGAAAGAAATAAAAATCAGAAACGATCATGGAGTAAGAAATTGACCCCAAACTTTTAAACGATAGTGTATGTTCAGTGATACTTCAAATAATATACTTAAAAAGCATTTATTTCTGTATTGCGTTATATTTTTATACTAGTAAGTTGTGTGCTAAGTCAAAAGTCATGGAAGATGGCGGACTGGTGTGAACTTCAGTCAGTTCTGCTCATTTTAGCAGATCAGATAGAGAGGGATAATTTACCAGTAGACACTGTACTGCCACCTACTGCATAGAATACGTATGCACCATTAGACCTAACTCGATACTTCATGCGCTATTACTTACGTCTGAATAAAGGAGCAACTCTCACAGATGGCTCCGCTCTATCGCTCATGATTGACAGAAAGACTCATTCTGCTGAAAAGTCGCATTATGAAATAAATAGGCCATCGTGAAAAATGGCATTTTGAAATAAAAACTGACTTGGAAAAAATGACATTTTGAAATAAAAACAGCATGAATTAAATAATGCCTTTGCAATAATCTCTGTTATTGGGAAAAATAATGACCATGAAATATTATTTCATAATAATAAGTAAATGTATATAGCAGAGTGCAATATATTTCACAATAATAAGCTTTTTTTTTTAAATATGTTCCATTATTTCACGATATCATTCTCATATTACATACCTGTGTCTTATTTATTCATAGAGTTATTTATTTTATCATGTCCTATTTATTTATTTAATCTTGAACACTTTGGAGTTCCATAACAATTATGCGCGCACACAGACACACACGCAGCAGGCAAAGAGCAGGCTAAGCCTTAAGCAGAGAGAGAACATGGATTTTTAACCTCTCTAGTGAGACTTGCTTTTGCTTTACACGCGCGCTGTACACACACACATACAGACACAAAATAAAATATGTTTTACACACATACACACAAGTAGTCACAGTGTTGTAGTTAACAGTACACGTGTGCACGGATGTTGATAAAACCAGTAAGAGACGGGCACTAAGACCCAGCAGTGGGGGAAACGATTACCCACAATTCCGCAGTGCAAGAGAGAGAAAAATCGTTGGCTCAGTTGTGATCACGTGACGCTCGGCGTCAAAACAAGAAGCGCATGCGTGATACATGAAAATAAAAAAATTTATTAAAAATCTTTTTAATGTCCGCGTTACTTGAAATCCGAGGTTTAGGGTATGTGTTTATTAAAAAACAGCAAAATAAATAATGGCTAAAATGCTCTGAGATTCAAACACTATGCAATCTCCATGTTTTTCTAACCACATTACTTTCACAGATCTAATGGATCACCACTGTCCTTACTTGATTTAATATTGTGTCAGAGGGTTGCTAACCCAAATGCACTAAATTAAAATCTCTTTAGTTGTTTTCTTTGTTTGACGTAGGCCAACTTTTTCCAGAAAGCAGTATATTGTGGCGTGGGCGGGGCGGCGGGTGACGACCAGCATGCCTTGCGGGGATGTCGGTGTGTTCACCATGATGGGGAAAGGTGTTTTGGTTAGTGGCTTTGGCCCTGTTGTGTGTGAGGGGGTGTGACGTGTGAAATGTGCTCCAGTTCAAGCTAGTGCTGAATTGGATGTAGGCTCCTGAGTGAAGGTGCTGCTCATGCTTTACATGCTGTGTGCTTAATAAAGTACTCCCAGCTATTGCATTGGGTAGCAAATAAGCTCACTCGTCTCTCCAGCATTCTTCCCGGCGTAAAAACGCTACATTGGTGTCAGAAGTGGGATGGAGAGTAACGGGTTCGAGCGCACAACGGAGGACCTTCTGAAAATCCAAGCGGGCCGCCGAGTAGCGGAGCGACTACTCGCGCAGAAGAAGCGCTTTCCCGACGGCGCTAGAGCGAGCACACCACGGAAACCAACACGGAGCGGCCAGGTGAAAATCCCGGCACTGGATCTCGGGGCAGGGGCGGACGTTGCGCCAGCGCCAGCTACAGCCCCGTGCGCCGTCATCCGGCAAAGCGACCTGCCGCTGCGCGAGGCCGAGCGCGCTGTGCCCATATCGGCGTTACATCGCGGCGGAAGAGCCGAGCGACCGCCCGCAGCTCAGTGGCGCTCGGTTCGTGAACCTAGCCGGGGACAGGGCTACCCGTCGCGGCTAGGCAACGAGCAACTCTCCGACGTTTCGCGGCGAGGCCGAGGCACGGGACAGCGTACACCAGCAGCCGCTAGACTAGCGCCGGGAGGACGCGTGGTAAGCCGCGCTGGGCTCTACATCGACTGTGTGCTGGATGGCGTCTTACTGCGGGCGCTCGTGGACACCGGCTCCACTGTTTCGCTGCTGCGCTCTGGAATACTGGGGCAAGGCGGGCGTGTTCGCCGACGGCCTGATCCTGCCTTCAGCATCCGCACCGTTGCTGGGGGCTGCGTGAAGGTAAGGGCGTGTCGCACAGTGCGAGTCCAGGTGGGTGGACCGACTTATTCCCACGGGTTCGTTGTGGGGAATGTCGAGGAGGACTGCATTTTTGGGTTGGATATTTTGGATAGATGGGGTGCGGTGCTGAACTTGTCCAGCGGAACTCTGCGTGGTAACTTCGGGGTAGCCAGGTTGCTCGGACCCAAACCACAGCCGGACAGGTTAGCAGCACACACCCGGGGGGCGGAACTTCCGGTAGCAGACCGAGGGGAAAATCTGTGCGCTAACACCGGCGCTTTACCTCGCCGGCCGGGCAGCAAAGCGCGTGGCCGGTACTGCGAGCAAGTGGAGCGCCGTCGCGACGTAGAACCCTCGACGCAGGACGTTCCCCCCGTGCAGTCCTCCAGGCTCTCCGGTGGTGATCAGCCGTCCGAGCCAGCGTCCAGCCGCGTTACTGCGTCACCCACAGTTGCTCCGCCGGTCTCACAGAACTGTGAACCGCTCATCGCCAGGCAGAAGGGCCCCACCCAGCGCTCGCGGGCTCCGCGAATGGGCGTGGACACTCACAGCCAGGGGCGAGATTTTGCTGCTGGCGAGCAGGTGTGGGTGTGTTCCTCCGGAAGGAGAAGGAGGGGGCTCTCGGCCGGGCGTGTGTCTCACTGGGTGGGCCCCTGTACGGTAATAGCTCGGCTCTCCGATGTCATCTACCGGGTGCGGTTGGCAGGGCGGGCACGAGTTTTGCTCCAGCGGGACCGTCTTGGGCCTTGCCAGCCGCACGCCGGGGAAACATTGAATTCTGTGGAGGCCGGACCGCCTCAGGACTACGTTCGCGTTCATCCCTCACCTGCCAAAGGACGCCGGCGTTCCCACCGCCAGCGCCGACCGCCTCCACGCCTTCGAAACCAAGTTCGTCATGGTGACCAGGGACGGTCACAGCTCGGGTGGGGGCAGTGTGGCGTGGGCGGGGCGGCGGGTGACGACCAGCATGCCTTGCGGGGATGTCGGTGTGTTCACCATGATGGGGAAAGGTGTTTTGGTTAGTGGCTTCGGCCCTGTTGTGTGTGAGGGGGTGTGACGTGTGAAATGTGCTCCAGTTCAAGCTAGTGCTGAATTGGATGTAGGCTCCTGAGTGAAGGTGCTGCTCATGCCATACCTGCTGTGTGCTAATAAAGTACTCCCAGCCATTGCATTGGGCAGCAAATAAGCTCACTCGTCTCTCCAGCATTCTTTCCGGCGTAAAAACGCTACAATATATTAGTATGTTAAAAAAAATTTTTAAGAACATTCCCACAAATTTAGTTTCAGGACTGGCATAGCTTTTATTACATAAACATCGTCCAATTTTGGTTTAAAAAACATTTGCTTTATACAGCTACGTACTGTAAAAGTGTATGTGTACTGCACTTACATAACACATCCAGGAGTGTTGGTGTGGAGTTTTGCTGTCCCAGCTGGTTGTGAGCACTGCAGTAGTACAGTCCGCTGTGCTGAGAGCTGATGTTGCTGATGCTGTAATTCTGGCCTGTTGTCAGCAGCGTGTAGGCAGCTGCTCTCTGCTTAAACCAGGAGTAGGTGAGAACAGGAGGGTTTGCATCACTGCTACAGCTCAGAGTCACTGAATTACCCTCCACTGTGTCTCCAGAGGAAAGAACCACTGCTCTGGTGTTTTTAGGGGAATCTGATGAGAAATAAAACACCTGAATCAGCATCTTTGTTAGTACAAGCATTTTTATGTCTTAGACAGTTATAGTCCACAGTTATATTCTTCCTATGGATGTGTGAACCTTTTAAACAAATTGTCTTCCAATCATTTAGGTTTGTTAAAACTTCTGCCTCTCCTATTCAATTCTGTTGTCATAACTAGTCCTGCCAGAGTCCCAGCTTGCATTTACAATGTTGACTATTTTAAACTACATACAGTGAAACCTTGGATTACGAGCATAATTTGTTCCGGAGGTGGACTCGTATTCCAAAACACTCGTAAACCAAATTTAATTTTCCCTAAAAAAATAATGGAAACTCAAATTATTCGTTTCACAGCCCCAAAAAAATATATACATAAAAATAATTAACACAAAATATTAAGTAAAAATAAAACAAATGAACCTGCACTCTACCTTAAAAAAATAAAAAATTAGACAGATGTGTTTCCGTTTGTGCGCGCAGGCTGTGTGTGTGTGTAAGAATCTAAAGTAAGCTCCCCTCTCCCCCTTCTCATCTTACACAATTACCCTTCCTCTACTCTTTTTACACACACGTGCGCGCACAACGAAAACGCTGGTTTATCGGAAAAATAAACAAGAAATCTCTCTAATGACACTCGATTGAGCGACACACTAACAGAATCACTGCTGTAAAGTTAAAATAAAACAAATTAACCTGCAAATTTCACCGTCTCACACACACACACACACACACACACACACACACACACACAGAACCCTAACAGTGTCTGTGTGATTGTGTGTGTGTGTTTCTGTGAAGGCGAAAGTAGGAGGATGAGCACACAGACAGTCCCCTCCTACTTTCGCCGTCAGAGACACACACACACACACTCTTTCTCTCTGCTTTACACAGAAACACTGTTCTGTTGCAAATTTTTTAAAGGTAAAGTGCAGGTTAATTTGTTTTATTTTTACTTTACAGCAGTGATTCTATTAGTATGTCGCTCAATCGAGTGTCATTAGATTTATGTTTCTGTGTCGAGTTCGTGCAGAGCCCAGGCTGTCAGCTAAGTGGTCTACGGCATTGTGAGCATTTATATTTGTGCGCTAGTGTGTGTTGTGCTACTAACAATGGTCCCTTTAGTTGTTTTCTTTGTTTGATGTAGGCCAACTTTTTCCAGAAAGCAGTATATTTGTATTTTGAGATAATTTTTTTTTTTTTTTTATATATATATATATAGACATTTCTACAAATTATGTTTCAGGACTGGCATAGTTTTTATTAAATAAACATCGACTGATTTTGGTAAAAAAAAAAAAAACATTTGCTATATACAGCTACATTAAAGGGGCGGAACCGTGGTGTAGTGGTTAGCACTGTCGCCTTGCACCTCAAAGGTCCGGGTTTAATTCCTGTCTCTGTGTGCATGTTCCCTCTGTGTTTGGTGGGTTTTCTTCCGGGGAACTCTGGTTGCCCAGGCTGTCAGCTATGCAAGTGGTCTATGGCATTGTGAGCATTTATACTTGTGCGCTAGTGTGTGTTGCTACAAACAATGGTAAATTAAACTTAATAGATCTTGTAGAAGTTGGAGCTAATAGAGGTTAAAAACAGTTACTATTACTGTAATGAAGAAGAGAGAGAAGTCAAGTGTACGAACTTTGGCCTATGTCCATTCAACTTTCATCTCAATTAAAAAATGGAATTGTAAAAGAAGGCAGAAGTACAATGCTACCAGCTGGACCAATCACAGTTGTTGTGGTCTGCATCACTGCAACCTGTAGTTACATTTATACGGAGGTGCACATCAGTCTATGATGTAAGGTTCATGTCTATGCAGTACCTACATGAGAACTACTGTGTAGACTTGATGCAGAAGCAGAAATCAGGTAAACGTGAAGAGGCAAGGCACCAGAACTAGTGACAAATGTAAAACATTTAAATTGTGTTAATTGGATAACAAGATCAGCTTTTGCATTGACTAACATGCAAGAAGACATTCCGCCTTATGGCTGTCCTGTTATCTAGAGGTTAATCCATAAAAAAGGAGGCAGCAAAATTATTTTACATTTTATATCAAATTATAATAGCAATCAAAAAATGTATAGCTCTGATTACAGTCTAAAGAATAAATTACTAAAAAGAACAACATATTTTCAGCGAACACCACAAAACCTGACCTTCTGTACTAAACCAACTAAAAAAAAGTACCTTACAGAGCTCAAAGGACAACAATTACACACTATTTTTTCTACCAATCAACAATAAAAACAAATAAAATTTAATAAGCTCATTGGTGCTGATTACTTGAAAACCAAGTCCATCTCTCTATCTGAATAAAAAGGACAATGGCCCAATAATACAGGTGATCCTTAGCTTTGATAAATCCTTCAGCATGTCCTTTAGTTCAAGTAACAGATGATCCTTGCATAAATCCATACTGTATCCATCGATACTGTCAAATCTGATTGCCTATTTGGTTAAACAATCTAAATAGACGGTATATTGCCCCAGTCACATTTCAACAGCTGATGGAAGTCTAGCTATGCCATTACAACTCATACACGACCATCTGTTTGAACAATGTTGTCATTCATTTCAGCGGGGGGAGACAATTACCCACAATTCCGCAGTGCAAGAGAGAGAAAAATCGTTGGCTCAGTTGTGATCACGTGACGTCAAAACAAAAAGCGCATGCGGGATACATGAAACTCGGTACTCGTAAACCAAGACTTGTTCGTTTTCCAAGTAAAAATGTATTAAAAATCTTTTTATTGTCTGCGTTACTTGAAATCCGAGGTTTACTGTATGTGTTTATTAAAAAACAGCAAAATAAATAATGGCTTAAATGCTCTGAGCTTCAAACACTATGCAATCTCCATGTTTTTCTAACCACATTACTTTCACAGATCTAATGGATCACCACTGTCCTTACTTGATTTAATAATGTGTCAGAGGGTTGTTAACCCAAATGCACTAAATTAAAATCTCTTTAGTTGTTTTCTTTGTTTGACGTAGGCCAACTTTTTCCAGAAAGCAGTATATATTAGTATGTTAAGATTTTTTTTAAGAACATTCCCACAAATTTTGTTTTAGGACTGGCATAGCTTTTATTACATAAACATCGACCAATTTTGGTTTAAAAAACATTTGCTTTATACAGCTACGTACTGTAAAAGTGTATGTGTACTGCACTTACATAACACATCCAGGAGTGTTGGTGTGGAGTTTTGCTGTCCCAGCTGGTTGTGAGCACTGCAGTAGTACAGTCCGCTGTGCTGAGAGCTGATGTCGCTGATGCTGTAATTCTGGCCTGTTGTCAGCAGCGTGTAGGCAGCTGCTCTCTGCTTAAACCAGGAGTAGGTGAGAACAGGAGGGTTTGCATCACTGCTACAGCTCAGAGTCACTGAATTACCCTCCACTGTGTCTCCAGAGGAGAGAACCACTGCTCTGGTGTCTTTAGGGGAATCTGATTAGAAATAAAACACCTGAATTAGCATCTTTGTTAGTACAAGCATTTTTATGTCCTAGACAGTTATAGTCCACAGTTATATTCTTCCTATGGATGTGTGAACCTTTTAAACAAATTGTCTTCCAATCATTTAGGTTTGTTGAAACTTCTGCCTCTCCTATTTAATTCTGTTGTCATAACTAGTCCTGCCAGAGTCCCAGCTTGCATTTACAATGTCGACTATTTTAAACTACATACAGTGGAACCTTGGATTACGAGCATAATTTGTTTCGGAGGTGGAATCATATTCCAAAACACTCGTAAACCAAATTTAATTTTCCCATAAGAAATAATGGAAACTCAAATTATTCGTTCCACAGCCCAAAAAATATATACATAAAATAATTAACACAAAATATTAAGTAAAAATAAAACAATAAACCTGCACTCTACCTTAAAAAAATAAATAAATTAGACAGATGTTTCCGTTTGTGTGCGCAGGCGGTGTGTGTGTGTGTGTGTGTGTGTGAGAATCTAAAGTAAGCTCCCCTCTCCCCCTTCTCATCTTACACAATTACCCTTCCTCTACTCTTTTTACACACACGTGTGCGCACAACGAAAATGCTGGTTTATCGGAAAAATAAACAAGAAATCTCTCTAATGACACTCGATTGAGCGACACACTAACAGAATCACTGCTGTAAAGTAAAAATAAAGCAAATTAACCTGCAAATTTTGCCGTCACAGACACACACACACACACACACACACACAGAACCCTAACAGTGTGTGTGTGATTGTGTGTGTGTGTGTCTGTGAAGGCGAAAGTAGGAGGACGCGCACACAGTCCCCTTCTACTTTCGCCGTCAGACACACACACACACACACACACACACACACTTTTTCTCTCTGTTTTACACAGAAACACTGTTCTGTTGCAAATTTTTTTGTAAAAAAAAAAAAAAAGGTAAAGTTAATTTGTTTTATTTTTATTTTACAGCAGTGATTCCATTAGTGTGTCGCTCAATCGAGTGTCATTAGATTTATGTTTCTGTGTCGGGTTCGTGCAGAGCCCAGGCTATCAGCTATGCAAGTGGTCTACGGCATTGGGGGCATTTATATTTGTGCGCTAGTGTGTGTTGTGCTACAAACAATGGTCCCTTTAGTTGTTTTCTTTGTTTGATGTAGGCCAACTTTTTCCAGAAAGCAGTATATTAGTATTTTGATATATATATATATATATATATATATATATTTATATTATTTTTTTTAAGGACATTCCTACAAATTATGTTTCAGGACCGGCATAGCTTTTATTAAATAAACATTGACTGATTTTGGTTAAAAAAAAAAAAAAAAACATTTGCTATATACAGCTACATTAAAGGGGCGGCACCGTGGTGTAGTGGTTAGCACTGTCGCCTTGCACCTCAAGGGTCCGGGTTCAATTCCTGTCTCTGTGTGCATGTTCCCTCTGTGTTTGGTGGGTTTCCTCCAGGGAACTCTGGTTGCCCAGGCTGTCAGCTATGCAAGTGGTCTATGGCATTGTGAGCATTTATACTTGTGCGCTAGTGTGTGTTGTGCTACAAACAATGGTAAATTAAACTTAATAGATCTTGTAGAAGTTGGAGCTAATAGAGGTTAAAAAACAATTACTTTTACTGAAATTACTGTAATGAAGAAGAGAGAGAAGTCAAGTGTACGAACTTTGGCCCATGTCCATTCAACTTTTATCTCAATTAAAAAATGGAATTGTAAAAGAAGGCAGAAGTACAATGCTACCAGCTGGACCAATCACAGTTGTTGTGGTCTGCATCACTGCGACCTGTAGTTACATTTATACGGAGGTGCGCATCAGTCTATGATGTAAGGTTCATGTCTATGCAGTACCTACATGAGAACTACTGTGTAGACTTGATGCAGAAGCAAAAATCAGGTAAACGTGAAGGGGCATGGCACCAGAGCTAGTAACAAATGTAAAACATTAAATTGTGTTAATTGAATAACAAGATCAGCTTTTGCATTGACTAACATGCAAGAAGACATTCCGCCTTATGGCTGTCCTGTTATCTTGAGGTTAATCCATAAAAAAGGAGGCAGCAAAATTATTTTACATTTTATATCAGATTATATTATTTACATTTATAATAGCAATGAAAAAATGTATAGCTCTGATTACAGTCTAAAGAATAATTACTAAAAAGAACAACATATGTTCAGAGAACACCACAAAACCTGACCTTCTGTACTAAACCAACTAAAAAGAAAAAAAAAGTACCTTACAGAGCTCAAAGAACAACAATTGCACACAATTTTTTTTTACCAATCAACAATAAAAACGTCTCGGGTTACTTTGCTGTAACCCTGTTCCTAAAAAAGGCGGGAACGAGATGCTGCGTGAAAACGCTATGGGAATATCTTTTCATGTTGCCGATTGTGAAGCATGTGTGTACCAAACACGCCAAATTTCGGCCTATATAACCTCGGTCAGGTGACGTCATCTGATTAGACGCACCTGCAGGTTATAAATAGGAGTGAGCCGGCAACATTCCTCAGATTAATTTGTCTGAACGGACGTCTCTCCTTTTCTGCTCCCTGCTCTCTCTCTCTCTCCCTCTCTCCTTTTTCCTCTACCTATCTCTCTGTCGAGCTATACATGTCGCTCCTGAGCTGCCAGTGATCCAGACCCCCTCTGCCCGCTGGACCTCTCTAACTCATCCTGGAGTCCTGCTTCTGGTTGGAGATCTCATCACATGGATGCCCCCGTGTGGTCTGCCTGGAATGCGTGTGGTGACTGGGGTTGGTTCCACTTTTCCATGAAGGTGGTCCTGTCCTCGACTGATGCAGACAGCTGTTCTCTGAGGACCTGTGACTTCAGTCGCTTAATAGTTCAGGACTGGAATTTCTCACAGTCTACCTGAGCCTCCAGGAACAAACTGGACTTTAATCTTACACATCTCCTCTTATACTGAACCTCCTGTCTCGCATATTATTATGCACATCAATGCCTGCTATCTGTTTTCACCCAGATGAGGATGGGTTCCCTGTTGAGTCTGGTTCCTCTCAAGGTTTCTTCCTATTACCATCTCAGGGAGTTTTTCCTTGCCACTGTCGCCCTTGTCTTCCTAGGCTTGCTCATCAGGGACAATCATATAATTTTAATTCATACACATTTACATTTCATACAAACTTAATTCTTTTGATTGTGTAAAGCTGCTTTGTGATGATGTAAATCGTTAAAAGCGCTATACAAATAAAATTGAATTGAATTGAATTGAAAATCCACAGATGTGATAATCTGATGATTCAATACATTCAGATCATCAGCTGACTTCATTTTATTCCCACTTTACATTGCTAGGGGCAAATTAAAGCCTTTGCTTCTCAAACAAGTGGTTTCCTTATGGCACCACACTGGTGTAGTCTGTATCCTGTGAGTTTTGGTCACATTATGTGTGTAAATGCTTTCATGTTCACTATTAAACATAACTGTAATTTCCAGTTTTTATTATTTTACAATGCTCAACTAGCATTTAACCATAATACTTAAGCAGCACAGATTCATGGTGACAGCACAGCATAGGTCAATGATGATTAAAAAAAAATTGTTTTTATGCGACTCTTGCCATTGTGTGTTAACAGGGAGGCTTCTAACTGTGTATCTGGATTTTTAAATATGTGAGGGAGAACTAAATTTTTTCTTATATAGACAAAATTTAAGTTTTACCACTTCCAGAATATGGGAATGATGTTGCAAAAATGTCTCTAAATTACCATATTATTATGTGGTCATGGAAACAACCAAAAAACAACAATAAACAATATTTCTTTGCCTATGTGATCTATTTTTTATTTTTTCCTTAGTCGTGTTTTGGGAGTTGGGTAAAATGAACAAAAATTCTGTTTCATATTGAATAATTTGTGCAGATATGTCACTCTATACTGCACAATCCTGCACCATATGTGTGTTTATCAAAAAACAGTAAATCAGATAATGGCTAAAATGCTCAGAGCTTTCTCCTCATGTCTCCATGCAATCTCCATGTTTTTCTATTTTTCTAACCACATTCCTTTCACAGAATTAATGGATCACCACTATCCATCCTTGATTTAATAATGTGTGGGAGGGTTCTTAACTCAACTGCAGTTCAATACTTTTAGTTGTTTTCTTTGTTTGATGTAGGCCACCTTTTTTCAGAAACCAGTATATTAGTATTTTGATATATAATTTTATTAAAAAAAAAAAAAAAAAAAAAAGAGGACATTCCCACAAATTGTGTTTTAGGCCTGGCATAGTTTTTATTAAATAAACAGCAACTGATTTTGGTTTAAGAAAACATTTGCTATATACAGCTACATAAAAGTGGCGCCACGGTGGTATAGTGGTTAGCACTGTCGCCCTGCACCTCAAGGGTCCGGGTTCGATTCCTGTCCCTGTGTGCATGTTCTCCCCGTGTTTGGTGGGTTTCCTCCGGGTACTCTCCCACAGTCCAAAGATATGCAGATTAGGCTAATTGCCATTCCCAAAATTGCCCGTAGTGTGTGTGTGCGTGCCCTGTGATGGATTGGTGTGTGATCAGGGTCAGCATTTGATATACAGTTTTGTGCAAAAGTCTTAGGCACCATATTATTTGTAGTACAAATTTTGTTTATCATGTACAAAACTATTTACTATTTCCAAACATAGCTAAAAAGAAGGAGAATCTTAAAGTTCTCCATAATTTTTGATCAAGTGTACTACACCCTATTTGAATATGTAAAGGGAATTCTTTCATAGGAAAAACAGTTTGGGTTATCTGCATAAAAGGCCCCCAACACACAGGCATGTACACACAAAACCAGAGATTCATTAACTTTTCTGTGCATATGGAAGATGTTGTGCTGTACAGGGAGCTCTAAAGAAGGTTCTGGACAATGATTAGGAGTTTAGCTTTTTCTCAGAACAACACTGAGAATCTGACCACAAATACCTGCATTTTGAAGAGTGGATTCCTGCAGCAAAGGAAGAGAATCCTGTGAAAGCTGTTACACTGGGTAAGTTATCAAGTCTTAGTTAATTCTTATTCCGATAATATAAAATATTATGATTAAATTTTTCCTCGTTTTGACTAGCTTTTGCCAGCTTATATGAAACACTGTCTTTTAATGTCACTTAAATAGTTTAGGTCGGTATGTAGATAACGTCTCGGGTTACTTTACAACCAGATTTTTTACAACCAGATTTTTGAAAGAAGTGATGCATACGGTTGGAGAGCCACTTTTAAACATTATTAATTCTTCATTATATCTAGGTCACGTCCCTAAACCTTTCAAGTTGGCAGTTATTAAGCCGCTTCTTAAAAAATCTAATTTGGATGCAAATGAAATAACAAATTATAGACCGATTTCAAACTTCCCCTTTATATAAAAAATATTAGAAAAAGTAGTATCAGCTTAAATATGCACATTTTTGCAGGAAAACAACACCCTTGAAGAATTTCAATCAGGTTTCAGGCCCCATCATAGTACAGAAACTACACTAGTTAAGATTGCAAACGACTTGTTTTTAGCTTCGGACCAAGGCTGCACCTCAATTCTAGTCTTGCTTGATCTTAGTGCTGCATTTGACACTATAGATCATAACATTCTCATAGATCGCTTACAAAATCACATAGGTATTCAGGGACAGGCATTAAAATGGTTTAGATCATACCTGTCTGAACGATACCATTTTGTAGACCTAAATGGAGAACTGTCTGGTGTAATGCCAGTGAAATATGGGGTCCCACAAGGGTCAGTTTTAGGACCTCTGCTATTCTCAATATACATGCTTTCCCTGGGTAACATCATTAGAAGACATGGGATTAGTTTCCATTATTATGATGATGATACCCAATTATATATCTCAACAAAACCAGACGAAATACCTAAATTGTCTAGATTAACCGAGTGTGTCCAGGACATAAAAGATTGGATGACCAATAACTTCCTTTTACTAAACTCAGACAAGACAGAGATATTACTCATCGGCCCAAAAACCAGCACACAACAGCTTTCACAATTCAGCCTGCGTTTAGAAGGATGTACTGTTACTACCAGCTCAACAGTAAAAGACCTGGGCGTAATATTAGACAGTAACTTGTCCTTTGAAAATCATGTTTCCAATATCACAAAAACAGCCTTTTTCCATCTTAGAAATATCGCCAAACTTAGGAGCATCTTATCCGTATCTGATGCAGAAAAGCTAGTTCATGCATTCATGACCTCCAGACTGGACTATTGTAATGCATTACTAGGTGGTTGTCCTGCATCCTCAATAAACAAGCTTCAGTTAGTCCAAAATGCAGCCGCCAGGGTTCTCACCAGATCCAGAAAATATGATCATATAACCCCAATATTATCATCCCTGCATTGGCTACCTGTTCAGTTTAGAATTAATTACAAAATAGTATTACTTACATACAAGGCTTTAAATGGTTTAGCTCCCACATACCTAACCAGTCTTCTGAAACGCTATAATCCGCCACGCTCCTTAGGATCACAAAACTCTGGACTTCTGGTAGTTCCCAGAATTTCAAAATCTACAAAAGGGGGTAGGGCTTTTTCATATTTAGCTCCAAAACTTTGGAATAGCCTTCCAGACAGTGTTCAGGGCTCAGACACAGTTTCCCAGTTTAAAAGTAGACTCAAGACGAATCTATTTAATCTGGCATACACGTAACTCATCCCATAACTTCATACTTCAGTACATCTATTCTGAATGGCAACTACGCTAATTCTCTCCATCTGTTCTGTACTTTTCTACCCATCCCGAGGCATCTGGAGATTGTACCAGCTTCAGTAGATAAAGGCCAACCCTGTGAGGATCCTGAGGCATCCAGAGAAGCACCAGCTCCAGCTGAATTCTGCCTTTTTATGATTGGAGCTACACATCCTGCTCCTGTGCTCCCAGTGATCCAGACCCCATCTGCCCTCTGCACCTACTGACTCATCCCTATGCTGAACTGGACTTCATGTTAATTTAAAGAATTTCTGTTATATTGTACTCTCAGCTGCATAACACACATGGTGTTATATCATCTCTATCTGTTATCACCCAAATGAGGATGGGTTCCATGTTGAGTCTGGTTCCTCTCAAGGTTTCTTGCTATTGCCATCTCAGGGAGTTTTTCCTTGCCACTGTCGCCGTCACCCTTGGCTTGCTCATCAGAGAAATTTCATTCATTCATCTCATTATTATCTAGACACATTTTTCTCACACATACACAATTTATTATTATTATTATTATTAATATTTTATTTTATTATTATTATTATTATTTTATTATTATTATTTTTTTTATTATTTATTTATTTATTATTATTATTATTATTATTATTTTATTTCTTTCATCTTTGTGAAGCTGCTTTGAGACAATGACCATTGTTGAAAGCGCTATATAAATAAAATTGAATTGAATTGAATACTTTGCTGTAACCCTGTTCCCTGAAAAAGCGGGAACGAGATGCTGCGTGAAAACGCTATGGGAACATATCTATGTGTTACCGGTTGTGAATAATTGTGAATATGTGTTGGCTATATACAGTAGTTGCTCAATTGGAATGGTTATTACCGTCGCGCTCACTACCGTGTAAAAACGTCAGCGGCCAAAATAAATCAGTTGCATTTCAAAGTCATTCGTAAAATGGGCGCCAGGTGGCGCAAAGTGACATTTTCGCTCGTTGCAGTAAATACAATAATATAGTAAAGTTCTAATAATTCTAATAGTTCTTATAATAAAGTTCTGGATTATTTTAGGTACTTTAAACACATTGTTGGGTTGCTCATGTTGGCTCATATGAGATGTAGTTTACAAATGAACACCTGGTTGGGTTATTTTGACCTATTCTTTCCTTTCTCCAAATATCAGCCTGCAGAATGTTTGAAATATTGCTGTTATTGTGTCACAGGTGTAGTTTTAAGAGTTGTATAGGCAGGAATGCGTGTGTTTACAGGTCAAAACGTCAATCAGTTATTAAAGATAGCGTCTATTTAGAAAACATGCCCAGCGATTTCGGAGCTTCAGGAAATCTCCCGGCGCTCTGCGCATAACACCGGGCCAACTCATGTCGGAAAGAATTTATAAACGGTTTCTAAATGTGCGCTATTGTTTTTTACTTATAATATTTGTTGATTTAATTTAAATGAGGTTTGGGCTCAGGACTTCGATTCGGCATCGTGATTCTCCTCTTTAATTTACTCCATAGTTTTAATCAGCGCTCAGCCGCATGCATGAAGTTTTCCAGAGCGCACCAGCAGAAGTAGACTAATGATTATGAACGCGTCGGGAAAACAGCAAGCAGATTGACTCTGACCATTTAAAAAAATGTTTGCGTTTATTTTCTGACGCGCTCAAGTTCACCAAAAACAATATAGAACAGCGCAGCTTACAACACTTACAAAATCACAACACTTACAAAATCACAACGTTTTTTCGTTATTGTGAGTGCGCTTAAATAAAAGTTAAGCCTTATAAAGGCATGTAGTCTTATATAGTTTTATTATATAGTTTTTGCACATTAATCTGACAACAGTTTTTTCAGCCTGTCACGACATTGTTACCTTTTTTAACCCTTGGAATGGAAGAACTTGGGATTTCCCTTATATTGCATTGTTTTTAATCAGTCTATACACAATATTATTCTTTGTTTTTGTTTTTTTTGTTTTTTTTTAAACGGGTATGGGGGCTATCTTGGTTTGTTAATCTCCATGCCTGGTTTAGGTTTAGTATTCAGTGCGCATCTGTTATATTACAACTATCATAGTGTATTCAGAGTTTTGCAGTAGTGTTGAAGACAAAACAAAAGTGATTTTTCAGAATGTAGAGAAACTTAACACAAATGATGAATTGTTCTTTACAGATGTTATAGTACAGGATACTGTTTTGCTTCGAGGCATGCTTGACAGCGGGTCTATGGCCTGTACTATGAGTGCACAGACACTATCCAGACTCATAGACGCGAAAGTTCTCACCTCAAACGACATAGCCCCAACACTACTCACACTGATTGGCTGCGGTGGGCAAAGCACAAGCCCATTGGGAGTGTGTGACGTACAGATGAAAGTGTATGACTGCTCTTTCTGTGTCCCTGTCTTAATTGTAGAAGGGCAGGATGCCAAATTAATTCTGGGAAGTAATGTCATAAAACATCTTATCCACTACATGAAATTAACAAGTGACTGGAAGACAACATTAAGCTCAGAAAGTAAGAATTCCAATACAGAAGCTTTGATCCAACTTCTGTGTAATGTTGAATCATGGAGGGGGGCAGACCCACCTATCAAAGTGGGAACAGTGAAACTGAAGCATGCTGTCACTTTGGAACCCATGAAAGAGCATATAGTGTGGGGGAAGCTGACTAGTAAGAACAAACTTTCTACAGGCTGCACAGTTTTTGTAGAGCCCAGCACAGCACGCACTGCACCAAGAAATGTGTTGGTGGGTAGGATAGTTGTGTCCTTGTGGGGGGATGGAAGCACACCAGTTAAAGTTATCAACCCATCAAGCAAGCCTGTTAGTCTAAAACGCAACAGGAAGCTAGCTGATGTGTACACTTGCATGGCTCTCGAAGACTTTGATGTTGACTGTCTTGGCATGTCTTTGCATCAAACAGAAGGTTTGCAGCATAATAAGGTGAATACTAACAGCCAGGCACATTGTGGCAATGAACCATGCATGTTGGAAAGACAAAACTGCATGCCACAAGGTCTTACTAGTTCAGCGTTGTCTAGCCTGGGGCTCCAGGATATTGACATAGACTCAAACTCTTTGACACCTTACTGGAGAGGGAAGTTGGCCGAACTGTTGGTTAAGTACGAGTCAATATTTTCACACCATGGACTGGACTGTGGCAAGGCCAAAGGTTTTGTTCATAGAATCTGTCTAAGCGATGCTAAACCTTTTAGGCTTCCCTACAGACGATTGTCACCATCACACTATGAGAAACTGCGTGTAGCTCTGGATGACATGGAGGAGAGAGATATAATCAGAAAGTCAACAAGTGACTATGCATCACCTCTTGTGCTGACTTTGAAGAGAAATGGTGATTTGAGGCTATGCACAGACTTCCGCTGGCTCAATGCGCGTACCGTCCACCAAGCGGATGCTCTTGCAGCTCTGATGGTAACGCTTTCTTTTCCACTATGGATTTAACATCAGGATACTATAACGTGGAGGTGCATGAGGATGACATGAGATTTACAGCTTTCACTACGCCATTTGGCCTCTTTGAGTACAACAGACTTCCTCAAGGACTGTGCAATAGTCCCGCAACATTCATGAGGATGATGATGAGCATATTTGGCTATCAGAATTTTATGAGCATGCTGTGTTATCTTGATGACATCCTCGTTTTCGCCCCTGATGAACAGCTTGCCTTGGAACGGCTAGAAATGGTATTCCAGAGACTTCAGTCACACAATTTGAAACTTTCGCAAAAGAAGTGTCATTTCATGAAACCTTCTGTTAAATGTTGTGAGTAGTGAAGGAGTAGCTACAGATCCTGATAAGATCAAAGCTATTTTTGACATCACAGAACAGGATCTTATGGAAGATGGCACTGACGTTCCGTCACAGGCGAAAATCAGGTCGTTTCTGGGGATGGTAGTTTTCTACCAATAATATATAGAAGGCTGTTCTCGCATGGGTAAACCTCTTTTCGCATTAACATCAGGCATGAAAAAACCTAGACATGGCAAAGGACGAAAATGTGCAATGACCGGCAGAAAACTCACATCTGCAGATTGGACACAGGAATGTAAAGATTCATTTAGTGCCTTGAAACAAGCTTTGCTGGACAGAGTTGTCTTGGCGCACCCAGATTTTAGTAAACCCTTTTTGCTGTCCGTCGATGCTTCTAGCAATGGTCTTGGTGCGGTGCTGTCCCAGGTGGCAGTGGGTGAAGAGGTTGCCCGCCCCATCGCATTTGCTAGCAAGTCATTAAATTATGCCCAATCAAAATATCCAGCACATAGGCTGGAGTTTTTTGCCCTCAAATGGTCAGTTTGTGACAAATTTAGTCACTGGCTAAGGGGTCAGCAGTTTTCAGTGTGGACCGACAACAACCCACTGACCTACGTTCTTACAAAACCCAAATTGGATGCGTGCGAACAAAGATGCGTTGCAAAGCTTGCTCCATATAATTTTTACATAAAGTACATTCCTGGGCCTAAGAATGTAGTTGCAGATGCCCTTAGCCGTGAACCATTTGTGCGACCCAGCGTGTTCCACCGCCTTACTAGAGTGCCCTATGCTGCTTTTCTGGAGGAGTCTCAAGCAGTGAATCCAGAGAAGGTCCAAGATGTGTTTCGCTGGTCATGTCATCCTTTTGAAAAACAAACAGAAGACAATCCCTGTTCAGACATTAAGGTGAATCACATTGCTCTTCCTAAGAAATCTTTCGTCTCCCAGGAGGACGTTTCTGCCATTCTGGCCAGCAGTGGACAACAAGAAAATCAGGTTCCATTATTTGTGTACCTGCTTCCACAGTTGATTGAGTCGATAATTCCATATCAGCTGTTGGATCATCCAGTAATGTCACGGCAGGAGCTGACAGAGTTACAACATGCTGACCCTGTTCTGAGCAGAGTGTTTGATTTTGTTGAGCGAAAATGCAGGCCATCGAGGAGGGAGCGGAACAAGGAATCACCTAGTGTTCTGCGGCTTCTGAGACACTGGAACAAACTGTCAGTAAGAATGGGCTTGCTATATCGCGTATCTAAGGATGCAGTCACAAGGACTAAAACTTTCCAGTTCATTGTGCCTCTTGCCCTGAGAGAGAAAGTGTTAAAGGGAGTACATGATGAAGCTGGACACCAGGGTCAACACAGGACATTATACTTAGCCAGACGCAGGTTCTACTGGCAAGGGATGGAAAGAGATGTGAAGCAGTATGTGCGGTGCTGCAAAAGATGTGTTGTCAGTAAGTCACCAGAACCTGAGGCAAGAGCTCCTCTTGAGAGCATCAGAACATCAAGGCCTCTTGAGCTGGTTTGTGTAGATTTTTGGTCTGCCGAAGATTCATCTAATAAGTCTCTGGATGTTTTGGTCGTGACAGACCATTTTACCAAGCTAGCTCAAGCTTATCTCTGTCCCAACCAGTCGGCCAAGGCGGTTGCTAAGCAGCTATGGGACAACTTTTTCTGTTTATATGGCTTTCCTGAGCGAATTCATTCGGATCAGGGAGCCAATTTTGAGAGTAACCTGATTTCTGAAATGCTCCAGCTTGCAGGTGTCCAGAAGTCTCATACGACACCATACCATCCAATGGGTAATGGGGCTGTTGAAAGGTTCAACCGCACACTGGGAAACATGATTCGTGCTTTACCACCTAAAACAAAGCACAGATGGCCACAAATGTTGAAATCTCTCACGTTCTGTTATAATGCAACGATTCATGAGACAACCAGTTATCCTCCATTCCAGTTGATGTTCGGTAGAACTCCAAGGCTGCCCGTTGACATGATGTTTGACTCTGTGCTGCTTGATAACCAGGTGGTTGATTATGACCAGTATGTGCTGTCTTTCAGAGATGACCTTGCGCAGGCTATGAAACTGGCCCAATGCTCTGCTTCAAAACAACAGCAGAGGCAAGCACATTTGTACAATAGGAAGCTAAGAGGAGTTCTTCTGGCCAATAAGGGCGAGCGTGGTAGGAGGAAAACTGCTGATAGATGGGAGGGTAACATCTACATTGTGACAGGGATGAATAGTGACATCCATACATTCAGAATCAGGAACCGTGTGACAGGTGCTGAGAAAGTTGTTCACAGAAATCTCATAATGCCAGTGAACTTCCTGCCTCTTCAGGAGGAGGTTGCTGAAGTTGATACTTGTGAGGACATTGCTTTTAGTGAATCAAGTGTGACTGTGAGCGAAAATGAGGATTTGAGCAAGCCTGTCAATGTGTCACATGAGAGGACTGTGGTATGGGTGTCTGAACTTCCTGTCTCTAAAAAAAGTTAGCCCTTCAGTGTCCGATTCTGATCAGTTAAATGTGGATGAGCCACTTACTAAGTTGATGGCACCACATCCTACAAGCCTCGATAAACAGTCCCTAGAGATTGTCAGATCTTTGACATGTGACTCCCATGTTGATAATAGGACAGATCAGGCTGATACGGATGAACACGTTGTCCTTTTGAGCACTGTCCGCTCGCCACAAGGTTCTGGGACATTTTCCACTCAAGGGGGGTCGTCGACTGTCAGAACTAAATGTGGAAGGGTCGTTAAGCCGGTCATCAGACTGATCCAGAATATGCACCAGAAGGTTTTGTCTGGGTTGTAATGTTCTTATGGTTAGATGTTTATAGGATGTTTCTAATGGTGCTGGTGTATGTTATACTGGCATGAGTGAAATCTGTCATTGTACTTTGATGGGAGTGACCCTATGAAAAACTGTAATTCATGTAAGTTTACTTCATGAAAGTGTATTCATGTGATACTGTTAGCGTGGACGCTGAATGAATGTAATATGTAACGGGCATGTTATTCTTATGGGTGTTTAGAGGCCTTGCAACCCTCTGACATTTCTAATTCTGGAGAGAATAGTCTTAGGACTGGAATGTTTAGTGGTCCATGCACTTTACAGTATTATTTTTCTTTGGTACTTCTGTACAGATAACCCTTTTTTTTTTGTTTTTCCCTATTCTATTGTGAATATGGTTGCATGTCCCTGGTTGTTTTCTCTCTGAGTGACTTTGTAGCATTTTGAGAGCTTATGTTTTTATGTACTTTATGTACTTTCTTTTGTTTAGTTTTTTTTTCCTCTTGTCATGAGCAAGTGTAAGTCAGCTGGGGGGAGTGTAGCAGGTATGCCTTTAAAATAGTGATTTGTGATTCCACTTGCCATGACCATATTTGGATTTCCTGTGTCCTCATGCTGTATTGAGGGGGGGAGTTGACCTTTAACCTCTTCTCAGTCTGCATGTGAATTCACAGCGGTAGGTCACGAAAGTTTGGTAATGATTATAAATAGATGTTTATTTTAAATAACAGATGATTTCACACTATATACCTGTATAATTGTGATTTTAAGTCCCTCAGTGATGTTCATATGTGTTTAATTGGTCATTTTGGTTTTGATTAATGAACATTAATTTAATATGATTTCACAGCGCGCGCATGCACGTCGCGCATTGCTTCCACGCGCTGTTTTAATTGCTGCAAAAGTCCTCAGGTTGCCTGTTTGTGTTGCACAGGTACAGATGGAGCCACGCCAAATAGCCGCGGAAGTGTGAATTGCGTACGAATGGCGTACGGCTGCCCCATGCACGCCGTAGTCCCCCCTCCTTTTTCTTCGAGAAAGGCGTGTCAAGATTTCACAGTAAACACGCCCATTCAAGCCCTATTTATGCATTGTCCTGGTTCCACCACTAGATGGCGCTTCGTTCTCAAGGACCCGTTAACACAAGCCAGCAATTTAGCTGCGCTGAGTTGCAATCACGTGATTTTAACAACACACCCCCACCGAACTGACGCTGCCAAACTGCACTAGAGATGAAGATGGCGGATTAATGGACTATTCGCGGTAAGTGGTGTTTTAATTTATAAAATTTGTTTGGGATTAGTTTAAAGTTTATTTCCCAGTTTAGTTTTTTTATCGGCCATTTTGAAAATCACTGGCAGCACCAGCAGCGGTCGGATGTAACTTTAGATAACTTAATGATCTGTTTACCATGTCTGGAGTTAACATTACAGTTTACTGTCAGTGTCACAAACTCACAATGTCACTCCTCTTTAACTAAAAAAGACACTAAAGCTTTAAAAATACTATTAATGTCCATATTACAAAAGCTGCACTACCGGATGAAGAGTGTTTGTGCTCTATAAAAATGCCTTTAGAGTCTGACTGCGTGTTGTCTGGATAAATTCAGCATTTATTTATTCTTAGGGTAAGAGTTAATCTGCAGGTTATTTCTGTGAATATAATGTGATGCAGTTCATGAAGGACACAAGCTGAGGATAGATGTACAGGAGCTCGCGAGCTAAACGCTCATAACAGGGTTTATATTTTTCGCTTAGTTACCGAGCTGGATAAAAACTCTGAAGTGTTTATCAGTTAAGGGGGAGGGGGAGGTGTGTGTGGGGGGAGGTGAGGGGGGCTTCAGTACTCGGGAAGTTATAGTTTGGCTTCAGAGATGAACTAATATATACGAGCGTTATATCGCCTAACTTATTTGTATGAAAAGCGCATTTTAATTTAATGCAGACGATAATACAGACAGACCGGGGTTAACACTAACAAAGTTCACTGGTTAAAGTTATCCCAGTTTATTTACATCCCAGAATTCCCCAAAACAGTAGGTTTACTAATATCTTTTATATTTATTACAACTAGATATTCTGTAACGTTTATTTATCTTTGTCTTCACTAAATTCTCCTGTTGTCTTTAAGCAGAGCTCCGCCGTGGAGGACTGGGGGGTCAGACGGATGACAGTTGGCCTTTTGGAGCTACTGGAGGAGCCTGAACAAGCTGTTAAAGGGAGCTGTAGGAGGGATGACGTCACAGTGCAACAGCTTTAGAATTATGTTTGGTCAGGTCTACTGTATGTTCTGAACATAGATTTGCAAAACGTCTGATACTTCAGGGGGGAAACAAAGAATTAAACTGTTCCATCTTTAATATTTTTTAAAAATGATATTTTAATATAAAAGAACCAGATAGAGACTGATAAGCAGCTGGTGTTATCCGGGTATTTTAATGACCTTTAAGCAAATATTAAACATGTTTTCACCTGTTTTATACAAATTATTGTTTTACCTTTGACTAGTTTTGGAAGAATAAATGTTATAAGTCATGTGTGCGTGTTTTAATTGTTGGGGGATTGTTTGTGTATTTAAAAATACATTTATTTAAACCAACAACTTCAGTGTGCAAAAAATGTGACCCGACTTTTTAAATAGTCAAAGAGTTGGGCTAATAATAATGATAATTATTATTATAATTATTATTATTATTATTATTACTGGTTATAGAAACAAATAAAAACAACAGTTAAACACTTGATCATATGTATCTGTGCTAGTTTGTGTTTGTGATTATGTGACCCATAATCATTTTTTTCTCAGTATAAATTTTTGGGGGGTTTTAAGAACTCCATTAAAAGAGCAAAGACAAACTTAGAAGGAGTGGAAGGTAAGAAACCTCAGTGGAGAATACTGACTAAGACATGGTGCTAATTGCTCTGTGTGTGTGTGTGTGTGTGTGTGTTTGGCGGGGGGAGGGGTACTTCAGGCTTACTTGTCTGCGCAATGTTTGTGTTAAACCAACGGAGAAATGCAAAGAAAACGGAGAAACACACACACACACACACCTCTCATCCACAAACGCTTTAACTGTTGTCGTGTAAATCGTTGATTAAACCTATGAACACAGCTGTTCAGCATCAGTCCTAAACACAAGCGCAGGGTCTGTTTTTGTCCTTAATTAAAAGACACCAATATGTTAATAATTTACACAATGATAACATGTTTATGTTTAATGTTTATTTTGCGGGAAAAGGTAATAAGCAATATTTAAAATAAAACAAACCAGGAAGTAAGTGTTTCATACATTAAAGTGCTGTGTATAACCAAGTGCCCCAACAGACATAGCAACAGTGTAGAGAGTGTGCGCGCTGTGGGGGATTGGAAGGTGAACGAAGATAATCATTTACAAGACAAAAGACGTTCAGAGGTGTGTTATGTCCTAAAACGCCCCCCCCCACCCCGCCACGGATTGCCCCCCATTACGCAATCGCTATCTTCAAAGAAAAGCCGCCGCCCCTTTTCATTCAAACGCGTTAGGTCTTTCCCTCCGCTCGGTTTTGTGAACACAGTTGCGTTCAGTAACACGATGGAACCAATAACCTAAACAGCAGCAACAACCACCATTATGATCACACTTTGTTGAATTTATATTGCTTAAATATTTCGCAGCTCTGTCCTCTTTGCATTGCTACGTGTTTATTTACTTCCTTTTCGCATCGTATAATGCACTCTAAAATCGACACTATCAAACTTGGAAATGATATAATATTCAATCAAACATCACGTTATTAAAAGTAACGAATTTGTCACTACTCTTCTCTCATGCAGCACGGCTAAAAAGATAATAAAAGTTACACCAAAGTGCTGCAGGTTTGGTGTCCGTGAGCTTTTCCTAATCAGAGTTACACGGGGGGCATTTTGTGGCTGCTCCAGTTACACTCTACTTAGATACTGCACAGAGGGGAGTTCACTTCTGTTCTCTTTATCCTAGCTTAATTTCATCTCATGAAATAATAGTAAGTTTTGTAAAGTCTGAGTTCATCTCCCCAGCCAGTGTTGTGTATGGGCAGGGTGGCATCATGGCAGGATTGGTGTCATTTTATTATCTTTTTAGCCGTGCTGCGTAAGAGAAGAGTAGTGACAAATTCATTACTTTCGTTACTAGACTATTTTGTCTGCAAGTGAAATACATCGATACGTTAATAATTTACACCACGATAACATTACTGCAGAAGGATCTAATGACGTGACTTCGAGACGTTCACAGTATATTCGAACCGTAGACAGGGTTTATTTTGCAGAACATTACAAAACAGCCATGTCCAATAAAACAGTGCATCTTTAATAAGCCACATTGGTTTTGAGTCAGTAGTAAAATTAACGAAAGACTGAGAAGCCCCGTGATTTTTATATATATATATTTTAATGTTCAAATTAACGTTTCAGAGTAGCCCATATAATTTGTCTTGTCATCTGTTTACAGCGTTGGCTGATTTTGTGATTGAGACCCATGGGTTACATTGAAATATTTTTATTAGTAGTAGTAAGCCAGTCTTTAGTAACCTTGGACAAATCACAATATAAGCCCTCTCCCGCGCACGCGCTCTCTCTCTCTCTCTCTCTCTCTCTCTCACACACACACACACACACACACACACACACACACACACACGTACACACACAAACAAATAAAACATAAAATCACGTAAAACCAAATAAAACTATGGCAAAAATATATAAGCAGTAAAAATTACAGTAGTATCCTGTAGGTGATTCCTGTCCTGATAACAGACGCTGACCCTCTGGAACTGTTTAGTTCTGTTAGTATTGTGTTCAAGTGTGAATGTTTATGGGGATTTAGTCTGTCTCTGCTGCCGCATCTATTCACCGTAGTGATAAGTGATTAATGTCCCATCAGATCTTTCATGGGGGACGTTATGCTGGTTAAATGACTAAAGACATACTGATCCGTATGAACAGATATTTGTTTCAGATATTATGCGTTATTAATCGATTTGTTATGCCAATTTTTGACTATCAGCGAAAAAAACATCAGCGAAAACATCAAAAATATAACGAAAACAAACTCAAGCAGAAGTTAAATTTTAAGCTTTACTTTGCAGTAAAATATTATCTACCAGTGTATTAAACGGAAATAGATAAAATACACCGTAATGTAAAATACTGTACATAGCCCGCATTTGTATTCCGTACCTACAACGACCGGTATAGATAAATTACAGATGTTACCGTGTCTTTAAGTATTATTAAGGATGTCGTGAAAAATATTGCAATAAGTAGTTTTATTAATTAATTAATTTAATCATTAATTAAAAATAGCATAAGCATCATGGGTTGTGTATTGAGGGATTTAAATCTGTTTTTTGAATCGTTTTTATCCCTCTTTTTTACCACATCATCTATTGATGAAACTATGTTGACGTAAGTTATGTTATATATATTAAATATAGTAACTGGATGCTTGGACACTGCAGAAGCAGTCAATGCTCCATCTGGCGGAATTATACAGCATTGCAACCATCTTTTTAGAAAGCGCATGGGGGCGTTTATGGGGCGCGGCATCGTTAACTACGTCATCGCGGGGGATCACATTCCGTGCACGGATCGATCATGGTCCTGTCACGGTCCTGTCATGGACCTATCATGCTCCAAGCGGCTGTTTGACGTGGCTCCCACTGTACATGCTTTATTATATTATGTTCTAAAATGTGTTTTGTATATATATGCTTTCTCAGTCTGCATGTGAATTCACAGCGCGCGCGCGTGCACGTCGCGCATTGCTGCCACGCGCTGTTTTAATTGCTGCAAAAGTCCTCAGGTTGCCTGTTTGTGTTGCACAGATTCAATAAACGAGGACATGATGGCAAGAAGGTCAGTGTACTGAAGTTTTTCACATGACACAACGCAGATTACGCACCGCTACAATAACACTCAAATACCTTTTATTGGGGGTTAAGTGACTGATGTGCCTAACATTTTTAAGCTGAGCCTTTGTTTCACTGAAAACGACCGCGACACCCCTCTCTCTCTCTCACACACACACACACACAGAGCCGACCAAATCATTAGCACGTCCCTCCCCCAAACAGCACATTTACTTTCTATCCATTTACTTACACCTGAACTGAGTTGTTTGAGTAACATGGGTCGAACCCGTTACAAATCATAACAGTCTACTGCATTTCATTCTTATAATAACGCAAAAACACAAGCGGGGCTGAAAGACCGACATCTGCTGACGCAGTAGAACATCCTAACACTGTTTTAATTTTATTGTCATTTATTTCAGTTAATAAATCTACTATAAATTTAAAAAACACAAGAAATAAGATGACACAAATCCATACACGCTTTTTTTCTAATTACAAGTGATAAAATCAAAAGGCTCACTGTGTTAATATTTATTGTGCTTAAATTTGATCCTAATAAGATTTGATTTAATTTGAATTTTAGAACAGTGGCAGCTGGAACACCTAAAACAGATGCAGGATTGTTTTTTTATAATCTAAATAAAAATGTTTTTTTTAAACGTGGGCTATTGTTATTTACTTGCAATATTTGTTAATTTAATTTAAATGGGGTTTGGTCTCCGGAATGTTGAGCATCATGATCCTCTTCTTTACTTTCCTACGTAGAATCAGTGCTTAATCGCACGCATAAAGTTTTGTAAATTCGTTTAATGTTTAATAGTAAATAATGACCGTTGCGCTGTACCCTCGCTGGGAAAACCTTATGAAATACAAGTTTAGGACAATTATGATGATCTGCCACGGCAGATCATCATAATTGTATGATGGATCTGCGTGAACATCCTAGGCTTCTCTGAAACCATTGCTTTGCTCAAGAGCATGAACCTGATCACAGTGCACAATTTATAGGCTGTTTTCTAAACACCTGTTAATATAACTGTTCGTGTTTGGTGGAACTTTATTTTCATGTTTTTTGTCTGTTTGACATTAGATCTCTGGCTAGAGTTTTAGCTCAGTTGGTTGCTGGACCGACTGAGTCAAATTGCTGTCAGGTGGCTTCAGCGGGAGCAGCACCAACACACCAGTACCAACGCGCTGGGTAAAAACAAAGTAAACGGAGCTCCACTCCGCACACTTTTAGACACAGGAAATGCCATCACACTAGCCTACCCCTTAGTGGATCCGCCCAGTGCTCCACCATGATATCCAATGCGAGACACCAGCATGAATGAGGTGAGGTTCGGGCATCAGGGGTCTGCTAGATGTGGCAAAAAAAGCCTGGGAGGAGCAGCCTTCACCTTTCCAGTCAGTAGTCGAGTAAGTAAAAGAGTTATAAGCTAACATCCACAAAGTTCTTTCTATTGTTCAACAGCACATACAAAAAGCACAGAGGGAACAAAAGCGCATATGACCCACCAGCACAACCACTAGATCCAAGTTAGTGTTTGGTGCTGACTCCGCAAACACTGACTCACCTGCGACTAGAAGGAAGCTGCCTGCTACTCGCTCTTGTGCGCACCCCGTCACCTCTGTCTCCCACGCGTCTCCTGCTCTGTGCTGCTCAGCTCGCCACACCACGACTCTGACAACTCTACCTACACCGACCTCCTAGGCACCTCCACAACTACTGCTTTGCTCCAGAGTGTAAACCAGAACACAGTGCATACTTTAAAGGCTGTTTTATGAACACCTGGAAAATAAAGAACTTTCTTTGCTTTTCAAGAAGAATATTTGCATGTCTGTAAAGAAAGCAACATATGTAACAGACCAGACTTCAGGTGGAACAAAACAAAATAGAAACTAATGTACTGTACGGTCCTGGGTTTTGCATAAGAACAGAAAGGAGCAAGTGTGACCAGAAGAACTCATTCTCCAGTACGATCAGTAAAATCAAACAGCTGTTTTACTTACAGTACTGTGCAAACATGTTTGGGCAAATACAAAAAATGCAATAAGAAAACATACTTTTGAAAACATTTTTACAAAGTAAATTTTACTAAAGAGTAATAAAATAAACACTGTCCATATTTGGTGTGGGAACACTTTACTGGAAAATCATCAGTAGTGTTAGATTCAGATTTGTGCAGTTTTACAAGTAAAACAGTTGAAGTTTTAATGAGTGTGCTGAAGAATATGCCAGAGTTCTACTGGTAGATACAGTACTTTGTTTTCTTTCAGGCATGCAAATATTTCTTTGTAATGTTATTATTTTAAGGCATGCTTGGAAATAGTGAATGCTTATGTACATAATAATGCAGGCCTAATAAACATTTATTCATTTATTAATTTATCTTTTAAATCACATACTGCACACACACACACACACACACACACACACACAATTTTTTTAGGCCAATTTTTACAGGAAATTTGGAAACACCAGTCATCCTAATCTGCATGTCTTTGCTCTGTGGGAGGAAACTGGAGTACCCAGAAGAAACCCACCAAGCATGGGAAGAACACGCAAACTCCATGCACACAGACCCGAGGAAGGAATCAAACGCTGGACCCTAGAGGTGCGAGTGCTAACCACTATGCCTTTGTGCCGCCTCATAATAAACATGTATAACAACATTTGTACTCAACAGAAACTGATATTTATGATTTACGCATATTTTCTCCCACCTTTCAAACTCAATTCCCATATTTATTTTGCTGCAAAGCCCTAAAAAAATACAATTGAATTTCATTTAATTGTACTACAGATAATGGTGCCTCAGACACTGATAGATAGATAGATAGATAGATAGATAGATAGATAGATAGATAGATAGATAGATAGATAGATAGATTTTATTGATAATTTTTAAAATTGTGTATGGTAGTTATAGATTGAGGAGAGTAAAATCCAGACTCACACACTGGAGGAGAGAGGAGACTGTCATGGCCTTCAACAGCACAACTGTAACTGACCGCACCACTGACTGCAGCTACAGAGCAGGAGGCAGATTTACAGTCAGACACACGCTGTCCGTTCTTGTACCAGATGTAAGTGGGGTTGTTAGACAGAGTGCAGGTGGTGATACAGCTCAGTGTCATGTACTGGTCTCTCCAGTCTGATACTGTAACCTTCAGATCTGCAAAATATAATAAATTAGTTTAATAATTACTTCAGTTCATCTTATCTCTATATTTGTATGACATTACCTGTAACAGACAGAGAGATTCCAGGATCTCCACTGTATTTGCCTGCAGGATCATTAGTAAGGAATCTGAATCTGTATTTTTGAGCGTCTCTCTCTGTCAGGTTAGTGATTCTCAGACTACAGTTATTCTGGGAGCTCTGTGTGTACTGCACTCGGCCCTGATAATCCTCATCCTCCCTCACACCCACAGGCTCACCACCATCAGCCTGCACTTTAAAGAACCACACCACTTTTGTGACTTTTAAACGTTCAGGGAAGGTGTAGTAACTGTGTATGTCCGCTGATGAGCCAATCAGAGAGCAGATAGTCTGGGTGGAGTAAGTCACACTCCAGCAGCTCTTCTCATCATAAACACCTGAAACACAAAGTGAGAATAGAAATGTAAATCTACTCATGAATCTCATGAGTTTATTGCAGTCTAACAAATAGTTAATCTAACAGGTGCCACATGTAAAATGTTATGAAAATAAAATATAATCTCTTGTTTTTCTGAGATCACAAGAACACAGTGAAAATGGTTTTGTAGATTGTAGATAAATCCACAGTGTCTGCTTTTAAATTTTCCCCTTTCCCTTAGAATACAGGATGGTAATAAAAATAATTATGAAATGATCTTGGTAACTAAAGCTTGTTTATGAATCAGTTCAAAATGCTATTAGATGTGCTTTCACATCTTCAACAGTGTTCCAAAAATGACTGAGTCTTGTATAAATCTGGCAACCCTACACCCCTGTGCCTCCCCATGCCAGACTCTTTTAGATGTCAGGGCAGTTAGTATTTTGTAGCGCAGCTTTGTAAGAGCCGATTAGAAGTTTAAAAAATATAGTGGAGACTGTCGTCAGATATCCTTTTCAGTTGAATTATCACCCCCCGTCTGCTTCACCACTTCACTCCAGATCCAAAATCGTGCTCCCGGATTATTACCAACACTTCCAGTAAGGCCGATTCAGCTCTCCCACCTCACACTCCATCATTCATAAATAATCCGGACTTTGGACAATCATTCCACTCACTTACACATCATCTGGTTTTATATATTTTGTACATATTATTATTATTAGTAGTAGTAGTCTTTTTTGTTGTTTTTGCATCTCTTTTGTTTAGTTATTGTTTACACTTTGGGTTGTTGTTTATGTTGGTTGTGTGTCTTTTATTGTTCTGAGCAGCTCACGCTTCACCAGAGTCTAGATTAAAGATCCTGTTTAGTGTAACCAGGTTATTGAATTATCCACCCGTTACAATATAAACAAAAAAATCATTCTAAAAAGTTCTAAAATTCATGATTTGGGATTAGATTTAATACTTATATTTATATTTTATGTTTATATTTACGTGTCATTTATATTTAATATTTATATGTAACATTTAAGTTCAATATGTACATTTAAGGTTTTTTGCAGGTAAAATTTGTACTAAAACATAAAACAAATGTTCAGGAAATTAAATAAGTATCTAACATTATCGCAATAGTTTAAATTTTTAACAAAAAGAAATAAAAGAGAAATGAGTATTAAACATTTTTTTTCCCTATAAACATAAACCTGCAGTGAGATGATGACAGAGTGAGTGAAGTGTAAAGTGAGTTCTTACAGACAGCAGGAGAGCGAAGATCCTCATGTCCTCTTACAGCACAGGAGTAGCTGCCTGCATTCCCACTACTGATATACAGTTCATTTCTGTTCTGATCAGTAACACGCTGTCCGTTCTTGTACCAGATGTAAGTGGGGTTGTTAGACAGAGTGCAGGTGGTTTCACAGCTTAGCCGTTTATTCTCATTACTGCTGTCTGATACTGTAACCTTCAGATCTGAAAATAATAAACATGTATTGAGATTGTTTTCAAATATGGAATTTCATATACCTAAATTTATTGTTTTTCTATCATCATTACCTGTGACAGACAGAGAGACTCCAGGTTGTCCTGTGTATTTGCCTTTAGTATCATCAGTGTGGAATCTAAATTTGTATATCTGAGCGTCTCTCTCTTTCAGGTTAGTGATTCTCAGCCTACAGTTATTCTGGGAGCTCTGTGTGTACTGCACTCGGCCCTGATACTCCTCATCCTCTCTCACATCCACAGGCTCACCATCAGCCTGCTGTTTAATGAACCACAATACTTTTATGACTTGTAAACGATCAGGGAAGGTGTAAGAACTGTGTATGTCCACTGATGAGCCAATCAGAGAGCAGATAGTCTTGGTGGAGTAAGTCACACTCCAGCAGCTCGTCTCATCAAAAACACCTGAAACACAAAATGAGAACAGAAATGTAAATCTACGTCTGAATCTCATGAGTTTATTGCAGTCTAACAGATAGCAGGTAAAATGTAAAATGTTGTACAAACAAATTATAATATATTGTTTTTCTGAGATCACAAAAAAAAAATAGAAATGTTTCTGTACATTGTAGATAGATAAATTTAATCCTTTGACTTGGCATACAGGATGTTTATAAAAACCTTTTTAATTTTTTTGTGATTATTTGAGAATTATTTAGTTGTGAATATTATTTAAACTGATTTAAAAATAAGCCTTAGACCTCAAGATCATGTGACTGTTTTTAAATTAATTTAAAATGCCTTTTTTAACACTGTTCAAAAAATGAGTGTTGCATAAACCTGGCAACCCTACACCCCTGTGTTTCCCCATATTCAGCAAACTACCCCAGATAGCACAGGTACGTCGTGGAGACGTCTGCTAAAGAGCGTATCATCTGGTAAACATCGCGTTGTTTTTTTTTATAGTCGTATTTTGATCGTCTGTGGATCGCCTGTTTGAGCTGTTAAATTATACATCGTCTTTACATCTATTCAACGTTTAATCTAGATATTTTACTAGAACGTATAGCAAGTTTAAAGACAAACACTACATTACTTATAGATGTCAATGCAGGTTTATGTTCCTTTTCCCATTTTCTTTCTTACACTCAAAAAAAAAAATATTGGCTACCTGTTACATGTACTAAAATGTAATATGTGTTTTGTACATAATAATTTATGTTTCCAAATATACATGAATAAATTATGTTGTATGTGCATGAAATTCAACAACTTAACATGTATTAGATTTAATCATGTTGAGATAAACCAAAGAGATCTTGTCACTATGGAAACTGGAAATAGCAAAACCGGAAATATCGCAAGAAGAGAACACAGTTTGTTGAGAAGACAAACGTTTGGCGCGCGTGTGGAAAAGGTAAGCAGGAATTAATTCCCATCTTTCTAAATAAAAACGAAATACTGAACATAAATGTCACCTGTTTTTTAGCGATGTTTAGTCACGTTATTTTGGTTAAAGCTATTTCTTGTATTTTTAATCACACTTAAAATACCGAGGGTTATATGCGCATGCTTAATCTGCGGTTCGGTTCTGGTTTCGGTCTGTTCTCATGAGTTGTGAAGCGAGTGGAACAAATTATAAATATTGTTCATTTGCTAAATTAAGTACTGTATCAGGAATTTTAATTGAATATCTATCTTTATATTTTTTCACAGCAGTTTGTGACCGAAAGTGTCCTGTCTGCATCTGACTTTAAGAGTTTCCTGACCAACCGTATCTAACGGTCATATTTAAAAGTCATAACGTACAGTTAAAGTACAAACGTTTCTGTTGGTGTTTAATTTTTTTTCCTATGATTAATACTTATTTGTGGTGTTTCATGTTTTTTACATCTTTTCAAATTGAGACCTTATTTGTAAGTTGCTGCTGGTGTAAAACAGTGTTTTTATTAAATATAAAATTAAAATCTCCATTTTATCCCGTTTGTCTTATGCTTCCTTCCTTCTCAGAATTTTTTTGACCATGGTTAATTATAATTAACTGAGGGTATTTAATTAAAATAATGGGAGGGGGTGTTTTAATAAAACAATGTCTATCCGACATGAATCATTATTTTATTTTATTATTATTAACCTAGTTAACCCAGTGTAAGTATGTATTCAATGTTGTAAACATTAAAGCACTTTTTGTAAGTCGCTCTGGATAAGAGCGTCTGCCAAATGCCTAAATGTAAATGTAAATCAGACATTTGGCAGATGTATGAACATCTGATTACCATCGTCTAAGGAGCGGATTAGGGACGTTTTAATTCATTTATGTCTTGAATACGTAGGCTAAGCGTCGTTCTAACATTGGGCACGGAAGTCTCTGCGACATCTGCCAGATGAGCAAACGCCCTCTGCCAGACATCTGCCAGATGAAAAAGATGACATCGCATAGACGTCTCCGCGACGTGTGTGCTATCTGGGACTGTATTTAACTGTATCACAATAGCCTCTACTATTAAAAAGGAAATAAAAAGTATTACACTTTTTACATTTATTGCCCTATAAACAGAAGCTGGCAGTGAGATGACTGATGAAATGCTATTGTAACCTTCAGATCTGCAAACAATCAAAATCAAGAGTTTGGTGTTATATTAAGAGTCAAACATGTTATTGCTGTGTTCATTAGTGAAGTCAATCAGTTAAAATTTTTAATCTACTCATTGACGCATAGTTTTTGATTAATCACAATTAAATTTTTAAAATGCTCAGATTTACTTGTATTATAAACATGCAATGTTGGAAGTGAATGACAATCTGGTAAGAGGAAATATTAAATGGTTTTCATTGCAAATATTAATGTTTAACCAATGTTAGAATTAAAATCTCATGGATGGGACCGGCACTGCATGCAGTGTTTGGGTAGTATGGGGTGTTGCAACCCACTAATGGTGGGGCTCGAAACCGGATCCTCAGATCCAAAATCCAACAACTTAGAGTCTCTTAAGCCACCTCTATCACATCTTACATTTTATGTTCTCTTGTAACAATAGTTCCTTCGAAGGTAGCTCAAGCACACAACTTTCCAAACTTATCCAAACTTTCATCTAGAAGCTTTTTATGATGAGGTTTCCTTTTTTCACATTAAATGTGCCGTTATCATACACAGTCAGGGAAAAAAAATTGAAATGCGTTAAAATGTGTAGATTAATGAAGCGTGTTATTGTGTTAATCTTGACAGCCCTAGTTCTCAGGTCTTGTGGTTCTCCTTCAGAGCTTTGGACTCGATACCACTCTCTCTGTGTGACACTGGAGTGATCAGGTGTTGGAAATGTACAGGGGATTTTTACTGTAGATCCAGTAACAGCACAGAGACTCTGAGAGGAGAGAGTTACACTGTGCTGAGCCTGAACTCCTGATACACACACACACACACACACACACACACACACACACAAGAAGCACAAATTAATACTAAACACATAAAGCAATGACTCATGCACTTGCCAGTGAGAGTGTATTCACACTTTTTAACGCTGCTGCTGTTCTCAGTCACACACAGTACGAGAGCCAAGAACGTGTGAAAACGCAGATAAAAATAGGACTCAGTTTGAAACAGTTCATGAACTTTATTCAGGTTTATAGAACAGTACCGATAAACGTACAGTACATAAAGGTGCAGGACATACATGTATTATTTTCCACATTTATAATAAAATATAATAATTTTATATATGTATGTATGTTTTAGTAGAATTCACACTTTTAATTTTAAATGCTAAAACACTTCCAAACACACAGACATATTGAGAGCTTTCCTGAACTGTTACAGTAGTGACACAACAGCACATAACAACAGTAGAAAGAGCTAAAATATGTGAAAAGTTTACCTGTCAGTAACATGAGGATTGCTGCTACTGTAATATTTCTCCACATTCTGTAAAACACGGTGACATCAGCCTTCAGACAGCTGACACTTGAAGATCCACCAGGTGTAGAGTTTAGACCAAAAATATTCTTATAAATACAAAACAAATCGATCTTACACTTCTAATGAACTTAAGAATTAACTGCATTAATCAGCCTGTTCCTCCTTCACTCGTACTGCACTTGTAAGCAGTTATGAGCTTCTACACGACACTAGCAGTAGATACAAAAGTAAAGTAGTGCACTTAGCACTGTGTTATCACACCTCTCTATTTCAGCTTGGTCTCCTCCTTTTCTTTACATGAGAACAGACATACAGACGTGTGATTAACGCCTCTTTCTTACTCCGTCCTCATCTCTATAGGCGTCTCTATAGAGCTCTTGCAGTCACGTGATTGAGAATCGAAACATCCACCATTTTGTTGATCAAATCGTGTCTGCCACAGATAACACCTCCAAACCAGATAATGATGAAACACTGAATAATTTTTAAGTTAAAGTTTTAATGTTTGATGTTCGTTGAGCTGCCAGTGATCCCCCTCTGCCCTCTGGACCTGTCTGACTCATCCTTTGCTTTGGGTTGGAGATCTCGTTGCATGGAGGTATGGTGTGGTCTGCTTGAGATGCATGTGGTGACCAGGGATGGTTCCATTTTACCTTAAAGACCCCCTCGCCTCGGCTGATGCAGACAGCTGCTCTCTGAGGACTTGTGACTGTAGCTCAGTAGTTTAGGACTGGAATATCCTACAGTCTACCTAAACCTCCAATAATGAACTGGACTCCATATTAACTTTGTAGGGTTTTTAACGTAAAAATGACAATGAAGGACTGCCGGCATTTTCCACCATTATATGTAGGGTTTACATAATAAAGACAATGAATGACGGTCGCATTGTCCACCAATAAATATACACATTTTAATGTGGACACAATGCCAACGCATCCTTCACCATTAATATGTAATTTTTACCTCTAGGTCAGAGTTGTATGAAATCTTTAACGATTCGGGTTAATTTGATTAACTGAATCAAAATTTATAATGTACAGTTTATCGACTACCCGTCCATCGTTTAGCACAATTTAGTGTATCTTATCAGTTCTGCTTATCACGTGGCCAATGACGATAACACAAAATCTAGTATTTAGCAATTATGAGCAAGGTAACACAATCTGAGCAAATATTTAGACTTTAAAATACATGACCAGTTCTTTATAAAGAAACTAAAATTTATTTGACTAGTCTACGATACATGAAACTACCCTACTTAAACGCACGCACACACACACACACACACACACACACATACAAACAGACACACATACAAACAGTTTGGAAGGTGAAAATGAAATGAAGTTATTCTAGTACTGTTTACTAGATCAACGAAAGTCACAAGAGCAGAGTCTTGGGTTTAATCTTAAGGTTTAGTTATGAAACGAGCACCAACTTCAGCAAGGTATGCAGCTTTGTTTGTTTACTTGCGTCATGTTTAGTTTTTATCCGTTAGTTCGCCTCCAGCAAAGGGAATCACGTCGTTGCTGATTGGTTGTTGCGCTGTTGTAGAGATGACGTCTGTCGGGAAAGCCCTTTGGTGAAGCGTTGGTTGCCTGGTTACCGATGGCTGCGCTCTGGAACTTCTCCTGAGGGTTTCTTCGTTGCTGGACTTTCGCGTTCTGGCACAAAGTCTCATTGAGAGTTCTTGAAGAGCGGATGACGCCAGCAGCGGCAGCGCAGCGCCCGCAAGGGCGGAAGCCCGAGCTGCTTGAAAGATGTTGTAGGTTGCAGTTGTGATGTTAACCTCCCGATTTTTGAACTCTTACTTCTTAGTTTTTTTGTCCCTTCGGGGTTAGTCCGTCCCACGGGTGACTGGTCCAATCGGATGTGGACGTGGTTCCTCCTTTTGTGCATACATTAGCATGGTGTTTCGGCTGTCACATGGGGCCCATCCAGTTGGAGTTTTTAAATACCTTTTATAAAGTAATTTT
Organism: Clarias gariepinus; assembly: GCF_024256425.1. Lineage (NCBI taxonomy): Eukaryota > Metazoa > Chordata > Actinopteri > Siluriformes > Clariidae > Clarias > Clarias gariepinus. The sequence goes on along the minus strand of NC_071102.1, from coordinate 43,102,323 downwards.
GCATGAGCTCGGTTCATGCTACCAATTTCCTGTGTTCACCAACATTCTTGAAATAAAGCCAGCTTTAGATTGACATCAAACATTACATATCTTACCCACTCATTCTTTCCTTTATCTAATAAAAGTGGGTTGTAAATGCTGATCTCACCTTTAAAGTTATTCAGAATAATCAAACATATACACAGGAATAAAAGGAACTGAGTAAATATATGTAAATACGTTTTGCCCTACTGGAACACTTTAAAGAAGTTTGAAATAGTGTCCATGCCGTATGCCTTTGTTCATCCGGAGGTCAAGAAAGTGTCTAATTGTGACTTGGTCGTTCTCCCCCCAGCTTGGGGTGGAGCTGTAAAACTGTCTGCTTTGTTTCCCGGGTTAAAGGGGATACACCCTTGGTTTTGGGGTGTACGTTAAAGCATCTGGTCTTGTGAAGTTATTTGCAGCTTAATTTTACAGACGGTCCTATCTGATAAGATTATCGGGATGGCACCATGCATGCTGGGATAGGGTCTCTGGCATGTGATCCATTGACTGCTGTCTCTCTCTTTGGGGGTGCCTTGTTATTCGCTACAACTTAAAGATGTCAACTGTAATATTGAAGTTCTAGCTGCCTAACATGACTGTAAAACAATTCTTGCTATCTGTGTTCTGTTATCATAATGAATTTGGGTTTCCTTGTTGAGTCTGGTTCCTCTCAAGGTTTCTTCTTATTGCCATCTCAGGAAGGTTTTCTGGTGTTTCATTGTTGAGAGCTCATATGCTCATGTGACTCTCTCAGTTCAGAGGAAATTGGAGGCAAGGCTTAGATAAACTTGTGCAGGTGCTCTAGTTTTCTATTTTTCAGCATTATTAAAGACATACAGACACACATGCCTGCAGACACACAGTTACTGATTCTCTACAATGAACTGAACAAGCACCAAATTTAATTTGTTTTATTATTTGTCTTCTCAGTCTGTTTTACGTCACAAGCAGGTCATCACCATTTTGTTGATCAGAGCTGATATCGACCTTTTTATTTGTGTTTCTCTATTGCAGAGCTGTGAGACAGAGGTTGCAGTAGTGTGGCCTGCTTGTGTAAGGGACCACCACTAGAGGTCACTGTTTTGTTTGTGTAGTTTTGGTTTGCAGACTCAGTTTCCCAGAAGGCACCTCGGTCAGGTGATGCGGGTGCTTACCTGAACTGAGGTAGCTCATTACATATTCTATAAATAGTTGTTTAGTCTGGGAAACTGGGTCGAGCATTGTTTGTATTTACTGTCACCCTGTGGGCGTTTAGTTTAGTTTAGTTTGTATTTTAATTTATGTTTGAATTTAAGTTCTGTCCTGTGTTTATAGGAAGGCTCTAGTTTTGTTTATGTTTAGGGTTCGTTGTGTTTCAGTGTGTGTGAAGCTGATTAGGTATTGTGAAATGTTAAGTGTTGAAGTTTATGTAAGTTGGTTGTGTCCCCCTGTTGAGATATCACCGTGTGTTTAGCTGAGTGCATGTTTAGCTAGAGTGCATGTCCCTGGTCTCTCTGTGTCTCTAGTCTTGTCTTGTCCCATTTCAGCTCCATGCTTAGTTTGTGAAGACTTAGCCTCGTGGTTCGCTCATGGCCTTTTGTCCCGCCCTTTGCCATAGAGAGTGTGACATGTGTTTAAAGCCATAGAGCCTGTGTTTCACCAGTGAGCCTGTGTTTTCGCCCCATATGCTTTTTATAGTTTAATGTTTGTCCCTTTGTTTTTGTTTCTTTATTGTTCATATTTTTTTATTAAAAGCCTCTTTTTGTTTAAAACACCCCTCTGCACCTATGCCTGCCCTGTGTGCCCATGGCAACAACAGCCTATACCACCCGATGGTGACAGCTTGGTGATGGTTTCCTGTTTGGTGTGTGTGCTGGTCACTCCTGTTGCTTCCTACAATGAATTGTGTGTATGTATGGTTCACATTGGGGTAATTGTTACTGTAGATATTTACTGTCCGGTTTTGGTCCACAAATCCAGCAGGAAGCCCTAGTGGGTAATTCATTTAAGTGGGTTCGGGGTAATTTTATTATTTAAAAATTGTAAAAAAAAAAAAATAAAAAATAAAAAATACGATCTTGATTCATACATACTGTACATGCAATCTCCATTTCTAAATGATGTTAATTCTTTAGTTTGCTTTAGTTTTCTGTGAGCGGTTAATAAGAATATCCTGCAACAAAGGTAGTGCACAGAGAATTGATTTAAACTCTTGTTTGCCAAGAAGTTACAAGTTTTTATAGACAGTTACCTCAGTCTAGCATGTGTCTTCAACCTATCTCTGTCAGTTCTCACAGACCAAGATGCTTTTACTCACACAGCAGAGGCAGATCTCCCAGAAACCTCATCTACCCTCCAGTACTGTCTCATTGTCCTGCACTGGTGGTAGGTGGGCTCTGGAACTGCTGTAAAGAAAGCAGACTTTATCTCTGCCCTAGCTACTCATTACTCTTTTGACTTTCTGGCACTAACTGAGACCTGGATATCTTCTCAGAACTCAGCTACACCGGCTGCCCATCCTCTTGTCCAAGAGATGGTCCTTCTCGCCCATCACCCTGTCTCATCTCAGTTTTTCATCATTTGAATTTCATGCAGTTAAGGTAACCTCTCCAATTAACCTCCACATCTTAGTTATTTACCGTCCTCCTGGCTCTCTAGGAAACTTTCTAGATGAAATGGACATACTTCTTAGTCTTTTTCCTTCTGCTAACACTCCTCTCACTGTTCTAGGAGATTTCAACCTTCCATCTGAAAAACTCCAATCCTCTTTCCTTCTCCCTCTTCTTAACTCCTTCTCTTTAACTCTAAACAGCTGCCCTCCTACACACAAGGCAGGAAATTCTCTCGACCTTGTTTTCTGCCGCCCTTCCCCAGTCACAGATATAACTACTATTCCTCTTCATAAATCTGATCATTACCTGGTATCCTTCACCATAACCCTTCCCATTCTATGTAAACCTAACCACCAAAATGTCTCTTTTACCCGCAAAAACCTTCACTCTGTCTCCCCTTCCTCTGTGTCTTCATACACCCTATCATTCCTCCCAGACTCAGACTCCTTCTCCTCTTTACCACTAGAGACTGCGACTGAAACTTTCCTCTCCTCTCTCTCCTCATCCATAGATCTCCTTTGCCCGCTGTCATCTAAACCAAGGAAGACGTCTTGTCCTGCTCCTTGGCTATCTGATGTACTGCGCAACAACAGGAGAGAATTAAGAACTGCGGAGAGAAGATGGAATAAATCACAGCTTGATGCAGATCTCATCTCTTACCAGACTCTTCTTTCCAAATTCTCATGTGATGTGACTTCTGCCAAAACTACCTTCTTCAGACAAAAGTTGGAAGTGTCTGCACATGATCCTGGCAAACTCCACAACATCTTCTCCTCACTACTCAACCCACCGACTCCTCCTGCCCCTTCCTCTCTGACTGCTGACGATTTTGCCACATTCTACGATGGGAAGATTGCAGCAATCCGCCAGTCGTTCGCTCTCAACCAAACTCCTACGGCAGAACCTCAGGACCTTTCCTTCCCTCCTTTAGCAGAATTTTCCAACTTGTCATCTGACGAGATTCAACAGATCATCTCGTCATCTAACCCCACCACCTGTTCATTAGACCCAATCCCTTCCACAATGCTCCAGGCCATCTCACGAGACCTCCTTCCCTTCACCACAGCCATCATCAACCAATCCATATCATCTGGTCATGTTCCTGCCGCTTTAAAGAAGGCGAGGGTTATTCCCATCCTCAAGAAACCCTGCCTGGACCCATCAGAAGTTAACAACTATTGCCCGGTATCACTGCTCTCTTTTATTTCCAAAATTCTTGAAAGAACAGTTTATAATCAAATGTCTCTTTATCTCTCACAGAACAACCTTAATGACCCAAACCAATCTGGATTCAAAGTGGCACATTCCACAGAGACTGCCCTTCTGTCAGTCACTGAGAAGCTCCATGCTGCTAGATCTGCTAAACTTTCATCTGTCCTCATCCTCCTGGACCTGTCAGCTGCATTTGACACCGTAAACCACAAGATTCTATTATCCATTCTTACAAGCCTTGGAATTTGTGGAACAGCGTGGCAATGGTTTGCTTCTTACCTAAAAGATAGGTCATATGAGGTAACATGGAGGGGATCTACATCTGCCCCACGTAGACTCTCTACTGGTGTCCCGCAGGGCTCAGTACTTGGTCCTCTTCTGTTCTCCCTCTATACCCGGTCTCTTGGTAAGGTCATATCATCGCATGGATTCTCATACCACTGTTATGCAGACGACACCCAACTTGTTCTCTCCTTTCCTCCCTCTAACACTCGGGTTTCCACCCGGATCTCAGCATGTCTGGCAGACATCTCATTTTGGATGGCTGCTCATCAGCTGAAGCTCAATCTCAGTAAAACCGAACTGTTGTTTATCCCTTGTGACTCATCCCCAGGTCAAGACCTAGTGATATCCATGGACAACAACCAAATCACTCCCTCAACCACTGCCCGCAATCTTGGGGTAACCGTGGACAATCATCTGTCATTTTCCCCACACATCGCTTACCTTACTCGCTCTTGTCGATTTCTTCTTTACAATATCAGAAGAATTCGCCCATTTCTTTCTTCACAGGCTACTCAGGTGCTTGTTCAGTCCCTTGTTATTTCAAGACTGGACTACTGCAACTCACTCCTGGCAGGCCTGCCTTTGTCCACGATTCGTCCTCTGCAACTGATCCAGAATGCAGCAGCACGACTCGTTTTTAACCTTCCCAAGTTCTCCCACACCACCCCACTCCTCCGCTCCCTGCACTGGCTTCCTGTAGCTGCCCGCATCAAATTCAAAACACTGATGCTTGCCTACAAAGCTAAAAATGGCCCAGCACCCACTTACCTCTCTGCGCTAATTACACCACGCACTGCACCACGTTCCCTCCGATCCTCCAGCACTGCTCGCCTCATCCCACCATCTCTCAGGGATCGAGGGCGGCATTCATCCAGGCTCTTTTCTGTTCTGGCACCTAGGTGGTGGAATGAACTTCCTCTAGATGTCCGTACATCAGAGACTTTGACTATCTTTAAACGACGACTCAAGACGCATCTGTTTCTCCAATACCCCCCCGAAAAAGAAAAAAAAAAAAAACCCTCTTCTCAGATGTGTTGGACTAATGGTACTTAGTTATTAACCTAGTTAACCCAGTGTAAGTATGTATCCAATGTTGTAAACATTAAAGCACTTTTTGTAAGTCGCTCTGGATAAGAGCGTCTGCCAAATGCCTAAATGTAAATGTAAATGTAATTCAGCTGCGTGTGTTTCCCTGCATTCAGATCACGCAGCATTCACAAGTTCACTTATTATCTTGACAATCCAGGATTCCTGCATCAGTCAAGGTCACTGGTTTCAGTCAAACAGTGTAACACAAAACACTAAATTACCAATCAGGCCAGAGGTTAGCAAACGTTTTTGTCATACAACTTAATCACTTATTTACTGCGGTCTGTTGTCACTTATATGATGTGTAGCAAGGAGGTGGAGCTAAACAAGGTAGCCTGTAACCAGGATTTGGGGTGGAACTGTTTTGCACCCTGATTTTATTTTTGTTCTCTTTAACACTCACTTTCTCCCCCTATCCCGCCTACGCAGTTTTAATGGTGGTGAGAATCTGTTAGGCACTGCGAGCCACAGCAAGTGACCACCTGACAGACTACGAGCTTTCGCGAGGACCACCAAAAAAGTCAACGGTGAATTTTTCACGAGAAAAGATTGGAAACAATCACTACACCCAAACTCGTGTTGAATTGCGTTGAACTTTACTTATGGCCACGGCGCGAAATTGTGTAGGTGAAATAGGGATGTTGCATTTTCTTTGGTTGTTGCGTTTATCATGGCATAAGTTGATTGTGCATCTGTGTTATTTTTATCAACATATGGTAAATGTCTCTCTCTCTCACACACATGCTAAAACTAAAATACATACTACTGTCTGATCAGAGACAGGCACGTGCAGTTCTACTAACTCAAAGTATTACTGTAGATGATTAAAGCTGCTGTGTTGATTCGAGCCGTTACACAGAGACTCTACAGAGGAGTTTACTGGAAGTGTGTTAAGATTGAGCAATAAACCCTTTAACAACAATCAATTCTAAATGTAAACTATGTATTTAATAACAAAATATCTAACACTGTTACATTTACCTTATGCTGATAAAATAATAATAATATAAACTAGCATGTGATGATGTTTTGTAGATGTCTAAGTGTCCGAAATGCACACGTGCTACTTATTAGTTATTTTTATGTATTATTATTATGCTTAACAACTTTTCACTTCATTTACATTAAAATAGAGAAAGGTAACTTTAATACAAGAGATGAAAGTCCTGTGCAGACAACACTTTCTCTTAAGTGCAATCAATTTTTTTTGTTGAAAGAAAAAAAAATAAAGAGAAATTTATTTAAAAAATGGTTATTTTGTGATTTATAAACTTTAGCTTTAAAAACAGCTGATAGCAGTGGTCAGTGTTGGGATCTTAAAGTAGTCTTTATAACATACCATAAACACATACCATAACCATAATCATACCAAAGAATTCTGAAACTGGAAGCTCTTATGATGAGCCCAGCTGTGGTGCTGATTTGAACCAAGTAAATGTTAAGGCAAAGAAAAAGGTAAAGCAGTGAAAACCAGTGTTGATGTGGTTTATCAGCCATTTACAAAACAATACTGATGCACTAACACTTAATGGGTCACAGGTGTGTGTGAGTGTAGATGGAGAGGTCGTCTGTAAGAGGTGCCTGAGTGGGCTTTAACACAAAAACATCCACACACTGACAGATCGAGAGAAACCCTTAAAAACACAATGCAGTTTGCACCCTGTCTACAATAGTCAGCACTGGTGGATGTTATTGATTAGATTAAAATTTTTCAGTCACATTGTTTAAAAGTTTATTTTTAATGTGTGTTGTGTAAAATCGCAGACACACTTTACACACTTGTTAAAACAATAACTTTTGATCTTACCTTTCCTTTTTTCCTACATCATGTTCTCACAGCACTTTTAATTCCTAACATTATAACATTCTTACAGGGCTTTTATCTTTATTTTATAACCTTAATCGCATGGAGTTTGCATTTTCTCCCTGTGCTTGGTGGGTTTCCTCTGGGTACTCCGGTTTTCTCCCACAGTCCAAAGACCGGCAGATTAGGTTAATTGGTGTTCCCAAATTGCCCATAGTGTGTAAATGAGCGTGTAAGTGTGTGTATGTGTGCGTGCCCAGATATGGATTGGCATCCTGTCCAGGGTGTATCCCGCCTCGTGCCCCAAGTCTACTGGGATAGGCTCCAGGTCCCTGCGACCCTGAATAATGGATAAAGCAGTATAGACGGTGAGTGAGTATATCCTCAATCAGTTGCATTCAGTCCTTGTTCTTTTGACTTGGATAAATAAACTCCTCTTGCTGTGACGTCCCTGTAACTATCTAAATGAATAGCATGCATGATTTCTTTAACTGGCCTAAACAGGTTTTACATCCACATTTCAGCTCAAGGTTGGATTTCTTATGCTTGTTTTTTTTCCCAGTTAAAAGCATATCTTGATTTTTCATTCTTATACATCAAACGCTATGTCTTAATGGCGGAGTGGCAAGCACACACACGCACACACACGCACGCACACACACGCACACACAAGCACACACACACACACACAAGCACACACACACTAAATGAGGCCTGACATACTTCATTAGGTTTTATTTCTTGCATTAGGCTCCTTCTAATGTTTATCTGTGCCTCTGGAGTTTAAAGGTTGAATAAAACTTCTCTCATAAATAGTTTTTTAAATGATTTTATTTATCTACTTAATTGTATTAAAATACTTAATATTACATTTTAAATAATCAGGATTGGTCCTACAGTATGTTGTGTAACAAGGGCTGTACTGCTGTTTAAAGATGCTTTTTAATATGAAATAAAAATAATTATGAAAAAAAGCTTTTAAGAAGAATTTTATTGTTGTGCTTAATATGTTTAACTCTTTACTGTAATATGTCAGACACAGTAAAATTCATGTTGATTGAGGTTAGAATTTCTGGCTTTATTATTAACCATCATTAACTACAGCTTTACACACACACACACGTGATCGGACAACAGCAAACAAACTCGTAAAATGTTTAGACAAAATACAGAAAGATAAAAAATAAAGTAACAAGAAACTTAACCAACAGATCAGAACTGACTGAATTAATCAGTGATTATTTCCCCAAGAAATAAAAAAATATAAAGGACTATTCTAGATCACTATACACAGGATATACATTATGTACGTGTTTATAATAAATCAAATGTTACAGAAGACGACTGAGACACAAAAGGAGCTGCTCAAATAACAACTGAATGATTGTAAGAGCCATATTTCATTTTATGATTCTGTTGTTGTGTTTAATTAATATTTAGTAGTTAAGCATTCTCTTATAATCTTAAGTTATTGTGTGTGACGTCATTTCACAATTGCGTAGTTGCATGATTATTACGCACGGTACAAGTCGTTAAGATGCAGAAGTTTTGAAGAATACAAGCTTTTGACCGTAATCTAACACAGCCATGACTGGAAATACTTTTCATCAAGATACAGCAAATAAGTTGTTGTAACCATAGTGGCTATATGCAAGAAAACTGTAAGAAATGTTGAACCTTTGATGTTAAAAATAAACGAAGGAACCAAAGGAATTCATGGACGTCCGAGTCGTGAGTAAACGAGTTCAATAAGAAAGATACACGTCAGAACTTGTGGAATAACATGCCCATACAATTATATTTATTGAAGACAGAAATGAGTCCTTTGTGACGTCTTCATGCTGTTTAACTCTAATCCTAAAACTTTCACCCTGAGCATCTTTCCTGTGCTGTTCGTGATGCTGAAGGTCACTAACCAAACTCAACTGTTATTATTCTCCAGTTCTTTAGTACTTCTGAGTTTAGCCACACCCTGAAACACACACACATCACATACTCTCTTTTGACACACTCACTGTCTATTCATTTGTTATCAAAGGACAAGGTTACAGGTTTTGAATATCTGTATGTGTCACTCGTTAAAAATGCACCAAATTTTTTTAATAAACATTGTTATACATTTTAAAGTATTTTATCCAGGAATGATAATCAAAAAAAAGAACTACAGATACAGAACAAATCCATTACATCAGGATCAGTCTAAGCTACAAGGCTGGAAATTAAATCTGATATGCAAGATAAAATAATTAATACTGCCTCCTATACCTACACCACTGCGTAGGAGAAACGTAATCTTGTAATAAAAAAAAAAAAATCGTAGCTAGTCTTAGGAAACTGCACCATCTAGTGTCAGTCTCAGTAAATACATTTATTGATGTCAGTCTGGTGAAGCAGGTGTACACACTTACCATCAGTGTGTCATAATCAGAGGACATGGCTGCAGGGTTCAGGGTTGTGTAAGTGTCACTGGCAGAGCTTTTAACATTCTAATGGGGAAATAAGAGTTTAAAGAACTAAATGTGGTATGTACATTATGGTATATAAACACACACACACACACACACACACAGGACATACCTGCAGTGTGTCATAATCTGGAGACACAGTCATGAGGTTCAGTGTTGTGTATGTGTCATCTCCAGGTGTTGGAACGCTCTGAGAGAAATAAGGACAAAATGACTTTACTGTTTATTCAACAACTTTATACAAACTTTATGTAGGGAAAGACACCCACACTCACCTGTCCACTCTCACCATTAGCTGAATTCAACTTCCTTTTCCTGAAAAACAGGAAGCACATGTTTGTTATTTAAAAACAGGTATTTAATTGATAATAAATCATGTTTAGAACATACTTAGTGTGTTCATGTTTACATACCACATCCACAGAGCTCCTGGGATGAGTGTTAATGCCAGGAAGACACCCAGTCCCACCATGATGAGCTTTAACACTGTGTTCTCCTCTGAGCCTTCAGAAACTAATCATCAGAACCAGTTAATCTCAATTTGTGATCAAAACCATTTTTATTAGGATTACATACTGTTGGAATTTTACCCCCAGTGTTGATTATTGAGAGACACCTTTGTTCCTGCAGATATTTATTGTGCTTAATTGCATTAAATCTCTCACTCACTCATCATCTGTACCACTAATCCTGTAAAATGAAACTTAACCCAGGGGACATGGGGCACTAGAAGGGATACACCCCATGTCAGGTCACCCAAGCACACACATTCACACACTCACTCACACACGCTACAGGCAAATTTAAAATGCCAGTTAGCCTACCACGCATGTCTTTGGATGGGAAAGCATTCAAACTGCACATACACAGACCTGAACCAGGAATCAAACCTTCAACCCTGGAGGTGTGGGGCCACAGGGCTAACCACTACAACACCATGCTGCCTGGCATTGAATCGCACATCGCTTAACTATATAATCATCTTTAAGAGTCATTTTTAATGAGTTTTTTTTTTCTTGTTTTCACTCACAGCACAGGTCAAATATCTTTATTTTGGTGCATTAAGGAAAATAAAATGCATTAACATTTCATATTTTTATTTAATTAACATTTCATATTTTCGTTTTGCCATTCTTAAATGAATATTATTAGAATATAGTTGAAAAGTCACAAAGTGATTAAATCTGATTTTTATTTTTTAAACTTAGTTCTTATTGGTTTGATGTAATGTTTTGATGTTTCTTTATTCCACAACGAGTGGTCTGGGATTTATCCAAATTTCCTGAAGAAACATAATTCAGGTTCTTAAAAATCTACTGTTACAAAAAAACTCTAAAACTGCTTTTACCTACCTAACACATCCAGGAGTGTTGGTGTGGAGTTGTGCTGTCCCAGCTGGTTGTGAGCAGTGCAGTAGTACAGTCCTCTGTGCTGGGAGCTGATGTCGCTGATGCTGTAATTCTGGCCTGTTTTCAGCAGTGTGTCTGCAGCTGCTCTCTGCTTAAACCAGGTGTAGTTGAGAACAGGAGGGTTTGCATCACTGCTACAGCTCAGAGTCACTGAATCCCCCTCCACTGTGTCTCCAGAGGAAAGAACCACTGCTCTGGTGTTTTTAGGGGAATCTGATTAGAAACAAAACACGTGAATCAGTTAATAAACATTTAATATTCCTATATTTAATTGAAATATGTTTTGCGTATAAGCTAAAATATTTCTTTTTATTCATGCACAGTTGTACTATGTTTTCTCTGGAGAGTAAACAAACCTGGAAGATTGTTTTAAACACAGAACTGAGCTCATGTGTCTGTCTATAGTCAAAAAAACTAAATTATAACACTCTGAAAGAATTTTTTTGTTTGAGGTAAAGTGACTGATGTGCTTAACTTTCTTTAGCAGAGCCTCTGTTTGTCACAAACTAACCTGAGTAGACCAGAAGACGTAGCTTTAGCAGTTAGCCCTTTGTAGCGTGCATGGTAAACCCAAACGCGGAGTAACACGAGTAGGCAGGATAACCATGCGATTTGATTTAAGGACTCTCTCGAAAGGGGAGCAAGGGATAGACACATTCTAACCCGCGTCCTATAAACACACACTCAATCTTAAAGCAAACCCAGTAAAGTGAGTGAGTACTCACGAATCAGCGAAAGGATCCGAAGCAGCATGGGCAAACTCAATGACTGAGCGACGTGCTGCGCCATCTTGTCTCCTTTTATATATCCTGTCGTATTACGCGACCCCATTACTTCCGGGTCATAGTGCCGGTCGTGGGCTGAGTGTGCATGACAGTACCCCCCTGTCCAGGACCGGACGGTCCTGGGGTGGAGGATACCCAGTGACGGTAGTCCTGAATGAGCTCGGGGTCGAGGATGAAGCATGCTGGAATCCAAGATTGCTCCTCGGGGCCGTAGCCTTCCCAATCAACAAAGTACTGAGTGCCTAAGGGTCGAGGATCCGTCCGCCGTCAATGATTCAGGGAGGAGGAGCAGGGGGGGAGGGTGGAATTATCGGTGAAGTAGAGAAGGGTTTTAGTTGTGATGTGTGGAATACTGGGTGGATCTGGAGCGCCGCAGGCAGCTGGAGCAGGTAGGTGACAGGGTTAATCCGTAGAATGATGCAATATGGGCTGATGAACCTGAGTGAGAGCTTCCGGGATTCGGTTTGCAGATGCAAGTTTTTTGTTGATAACCATACCTTGTCACCTACTTTGTACAAACGTCCCGAAGGGTGTCGATGGCGATGCTGGGCGACGTAGTTGGTGTTGCCATGCTGGATAGCGAAGTTGGCTTGGTTCCACAGCCGTCGACACCTACGGACAATTTGTAAGGCCGATGGTACGTCAACCTCTGGTTCTTGATGGTTGAACATCGGAGGTTGGAAACCACGGCAAACCTCAAATGGGCTTAGGTTGGTAGCAGAGGAGACGTGGAGATTGTGAGACAGCTCAGCCCATGTGAGGTAGCGGCCCCAGGAGTGCTTGCGATCAGAAACAAAACACCTCAGGTAGCGCTCCAGTTGTTGGTTGGTTCGTTCCGTCTGACCATTAGTCTGGGGGTGGTAACCGGAGGACAGACTACTGGTGGAATTGATCAGACGGCAAAAGGCCTTCCAGAACCGGGTGGTGAACTGGGGCCCCCTGTCCGAGACGATGTCTTTTGGGAACTTATGAAAGCGGACTACGTGTTCCAATATCAGCTCGGCGGTGTTTTTTACTGATGGGAGTCCGGCAAGGGCCACCAGGTGTACTGCTTTTGAGAACCGCTCGACGATGGTTAGGATGGTGTTTTTTCCTTCGGAAACCGGCAGGCCCGTGATGAAATCCAAGGCGATGTGCGTCCAGGGCCGTTGAGGAATGGGAAGTGGTTGAAGCTCTCTGGGGGTGGGTTGGTTTACATCCTTGGCCCTGGCGCACACCGGGCATGCCTGAACGAACTCCTCAATGTCCTTCATGCCGGGCCACCAGAACGTCTATTTTACAAACAGAAAAGTTCGTCAGGTTCCGGGGTGTCCCGCGATGGCCGAGGAGTGGCCCTACTGGAGGACACCTGCCGGTCTGGCCTCCGCAGCCTGTGCCTGGCAAACCAGAAGAACACGGGAGAACACAGATCATAAAGCCGTTTTTCACTCATCGCCCTCTCTGATACACACCAAGTTGTAGGCACTCCGGAGGTCCAACCAGAGAGGGCGTCCGAGGCTGTGTTGGTGAGCGACACCCGTTGCGGGGGGGCGGGGGGGAGAGGGCGGCTAGCTGCGCTAGCGATAGCCTCACAGAGATCCGTGTTCTCCCTCGTTCTTTTCAGAGTAGCGATCTCTCCAGTTAGCTTATCGATCAGCACGGCGTGCTGGTTCACCACATCGCAAAGGTGCGCGTGATCTGCTGGGTTCAGCGCCAGAAGGCTCAGTCATTCTGTCACGAACTAACCTGAGTAGACCAGAAGACGTAGCTTTAGCGGTTAGCCCTTTGTAGCGTGGATGGTAAACCCAAATGCGGAGTAACACGAGTAGGCAGAATAACCACACGATTTGATTTAAGGACTCTCTCGAATGGGGAGCAAGAGATAGACACAATCTAACCCGCGTCCTATAAACACACACTCAATCGGAAAGCAAACTCAAGAAAGTGAGTACTCACGAATCGGTGAAAGGATCTGAAGCGGCATGCGCAAACTCAATGACTGAGCGATGTGCAGCGCCATCTTTTATGCTTCCTGGTTCGCGACCGCATTACTTCCGGGTCCTAGTGCCGGTCGCGGGCCAAGTGTGCATGAGACTGTTTCACTGAATAATCCACAACTTTTTATGAAAATGTAAGACCTATTCACATCTGGCTCAGGTGACACCAGGTTTCCTCAGGACTCCTAATGACGTCTTAGCTGTTCACACCTGTACACTCTAATCCCTTACACAAAAAAGGGTTCACTGAGGCCAGGGAGAGAAACAAAAAATAAAGCATGGGTTCTGAAATAAAATAATAAAATTCTTATGCACACAAAAAAAACTTTACAGCAAAAATATGTTATATTATGTCATAACCTAAATAAAGAGGCTCACATTGGAGTTTGCTGTTAAATTGTAAAAGCCAGCGTATATTTGGGAAGTAGACTACATATTTGTGTTTGTTGCATTTCTGGGGTCATTTATCCGATTCTTGATCAAAACGCTGGTTTTTGTAAAGTAAAAGTGTGCACCGCGGGTTTATATAAACATTTTACATTTGCTTAAAAGAATATTTACAACCAAATTTCAGCCATTTACAGACAACATGCATTGTGCTACAGGTATGTTCTTTTTTGTGATCTGAGTATTTTATAAGTGAAATAAAGCTGCTCACAATGGCATGCACTTTCACTTTGCTAAAGGCAGCATTTAGTGAGTCTATAATTGTGTTTTGTTGCATTTCTGGGAAATCAGTCATAATATACTCGGATCACAAAATTTGTAATTGCGGATTACAAATTAGCAAAGCTAATGCTAAGGCTAGCCCACCGGAGCACACCTTCTCTCCGCTTCACGTGTCCTACAGGTTTTCTGTTCTCAGTGATCCACCCGCTGAGAAACCTGAAAGAACTCTGGTTATAGGAGACTCTATACTGAGTCATGTGAAATAAGCCAGGCCTTTAGGGGTGCCAGCGGCAGTGGTTAGATGTATCCTGGGAGCCAGAGCACCGGACATACAGTAGCAGGTAATCTTAGGGTTCTAGGACAGCATTGGTTCTCTAAGATAGTGGTACATGCTGGAGCTAATGATATACGCCTTTGTCAGTCAGACGTTATCAAGGGTAATTTTGCAGAGGTGTTTAAATTAGTGAAGGCAATGTCCCATGGAGTAATATGCTCTGGTCCCATCCAAATGCGACGCGGCGACATAGCTTACAGCAGGTTACAGTTGCTGAACCGCTGGATGTCCAGGTGGTGCTCCGAAACATAATGTGGGCTTCATAGACAATTGGAAGACCTTTGAGGGCAAAGCTGGCCTGTTAGGGCGGGACGGTGTCCATCCCACTCGGGAAGGTGCTGCTATTATTTCTTGTAGTATAGCTCATAGTCTCAAAAGAGACCTAGTTAATCGGTGACAATACAGAGCCCAGGCCAGGGAGCAGACAGACAGGCTAAACCAACCGTCTGCTAGCTGCACAGAGTTGTCACTCAGGGTTCAACATATCGAGGCTGTGTCTGTTCCCCGAGCCAAACAAAAATTTAGAAAGACTCAGAAAGTCTGTTTTAGTAATTTAATTAATATTGAGACCAAAAATTCTAAACACACTGAATACACAGCCAGCACCTCTGATCTGAAGCTATGACTGTTAAATATTAGTTTTTGTTAATGAAATTGTTAATTAATCACAGACCAGGAGTTTGATATCTCACTAATTATCATTTATAGACCTCCAGGGCCGTACAATGAATTTCTCTCTGGCTAAAATGTATTTCGCCAGCAAAACATAAAATATTCTATATCTAATAAAACTGTATTGAAACAAAATTGTGTATTTTCTTCTTATTTAATATATAAACTATAAAGCTTCCGGAACATTGTTGTCCAAACGTTGTATGTATATGGCAAACAGTGAAACCCAGGGGCGGACTGGGACCAAAAAGTGGCCCTGGACTTCCTGGCCCACAGCGGCAGTATAAAAATATAATACAATACAGAAATCAATGTTATTTAAACATATTATTTAAAGTATCACTGAACATATATTGGCCCAAATCAGTAAAACAAAAAACAAAGGAAAGAACATTAAGACAAACAACATATAAATCTATAAAGACAATATTTAATAAAGAATGGCAATAAAACTGAACAGGTAAGCTGAAATAAAATCAGTAGCAGCATTAGCTCACTCTGGTAAACTAGTTACTTATTTAAATTATTATGGTAGTCAAGATTACTTCAAAATAATGCTAAGAAACATTATTTTGAATTATTGTTAACTATCATAATAATTACTAGCACGAGTTAATGCTGCTACTGGTGTTATTCCACCTTACCCTTTTCAGTTTGATTGCCATTCTTTTCACTTGGCCCTGGTAGATCAGGAGAGAGCTGTTGGTCATCATCAGCAGGCACTGGTTCATCATCACTGACCTGCTGCACTTACAGCTTACACTGATGAGTGGTATATCTTACACTGATTAGTGGTGTATCTTACACTGATGAGTGGTATATTTTACACTGATAAGTGGTATATCTTACACTGCATCATGATGATACCCCCTGCGAAATGTTCATGATATCTCACAAACAAAAAGGCAATTTTTTCTTTTCCTCATAAAGTGTTTTGAAAACACTCAAAGTGAAATTCCACCCATACAAGTGTAACAAATATGCAAAGAAAAAAATTAGAAAGGGGCAAATACTTGGCACTGCACATGTAATCAGATTGTGCCACTGGGATGAGACTGTGCCAGGTGGAATTTTTCAAAATCATACTAACTTTGCACTGATTTGAATAACTTTGAATGATGAATGCTTTTAATGCTCTTATAACTTATGATAAGAGACAATGCACAGAATATTTTCTAACAGCCTGTAAATGATATATTTTAGGCAGTATTGTCTTGTATCTTTTGAAATAAATAAATAAATCACAGTACTGCCAAAATGTCTCATTTTGCTGTCAAACTGTTTATAAGCCTCCTGGGTCTGTGAGACTGGGTGCTACTGGACACTGAAAATATTGTATTTATAGGTAGTTTTATATGTTGTTTGTCTTATTGTTCTTTATTTCTTTGTTTTACAAATATGACCCAATATATAATTTTTGTTTTTTCTTACGTTTTTGTATTGTGTTATATAGTTACTAGTAAGTAGTTTTAAAAATTACTCTCCACTGGAACTTTTCTTCACGCCGAAGGCATAACCTGTTCATTTGAAACATTTCACAGCATTTACCTTTAAAGCTTTTTACTTTTTTTGCGTAACTTTTAGCTCCACCTTTTCATTCATGGAAATTATTGTTAATTTGCTCAGAGAAATTCGCTGCATCGAGAAAGGATCAATATCTCTCTCCTTCCGTAAATTAAAAATGAAGGGGTGGGGGGGGGGGGTTGTGGGTAATGCACAAACAGAAAGGACAAAAAAAGGAATGTACGAAACATTAACACCTTTACAGTGTTCAAATGAATAAAGAGTTACTGCATTATGTTTCAAAACTTAATTTACTGTTTTTTTTACTAATTATATTGTTAGGGGGTGCGGTGGAGATCATCACCAAGAGATGTTTTACTGATTATAATAGCCCTGACGCAGGGCTTTAGAGGGGGTCAGTGAAATAGGAGTTGTTGTGAGAGCTTATGACAGCGTGGGATTATTAATTAATTAATGAACTTAAAAGGAAACGAAGCCTGTGTGTGTGTTTGCCTGTCTTCTCTGTGTCTTTGTGCGACCAAATGATCACACGGAGTGTCGGGTATCACGACCCGGCCCGTTCTGAACAGTTTATGCGCGGCTCTGCCCCTCACGCGAGCCGCGTTGTTACATACATATCCATAAATACTTTAACAACATACACTTATCACGAATTGCATTTTATATGAATGTCACATATGCACGCACAAACGCATACTTATATAATATATTTACATACAAACACATACTGTATACACAAAAAGATTTGTGAATTACACTCAAAGTAATTATGAAGTCTGATTTGATTGGTACCATTAAACATTTTATTTCTATTTATTCTATGTTTTGCTGGCGAAATACATTTAGGCAGACACGTCTGCTCGGTCTTGTTAAATTGTTTTAAACGCCTCAATTCTGCCAATTCCCCCATCCGCGAAACCGGTTTGATAACTTCACACCTACATCAAAGGTGAGAAAAGGGATGACAGTAACTGAGCGCGCTGTCGCGTTGTATATACTGCACAACACGCGTTTATTATTTTATTAGCATTTAAATTCACAAATGTTGCTTACGGCAAGTCGCGGCCATGCGCCACATTGCGGCATCTAGCGGGTGTCATGAGCAGGGTGTTTAGGCAGGTGTTGAACGCCGTGGGCGGAAGAAGCAGGCATAGAGGCAGAGGGGTGGTGTAACCAAAAAGTCTTTTAATTAAGGGTAAACACAAAGTATAAATAAAGATACAAACAAAGGAACAAACAAACTCAAACAATACTTAACTTTGTGCTAACAGGGGCTCTCTGGCAAGACACAGACAGGGGAACAAACACACGCCCTGTGGCGTCAAACAGGCAGGGGGAGACACAAAACACGCCCTGTGGCGAGACACAGGCAGGGGGAGACACAAAACACGCCCTGTGGCGAGACACAGGCAGGGGGAGACACAAAACACGCCCTGTGGCGAGACACAGGCAGGGGGAGACACAAAACACGCCCTGTGGCGAGACACAGGCAGGGGGACAAACACCTAACCGGACACAAACGAGGCGTGGAGCTGAAACTGGACACTAGAGAGAAAAGGGAGACACTAGAGAGAACGGGAGACACTAGAGAGAACGGGAGACACTAGAGAGAACGGGAGACACTAGAGAGAACGGGAGACACTAGAGAGGAGGGAGACACGTAAAGACTAGAGACGAGAGACCAAGAGAGGGACGGGACGAGGGCTAAAGACATGGCAATCAGCTAGGCATGGCTTTTAGCTAAACATGGTTAAGCAGTGCTTAACCATGGCAGTTAGCTACACATACACCTAGCTAAGCATGTCTTTAGCCCCAACATGCACTAAGCTACACTTACCTAATAGCTTAACACACACTAGGGAATGGGGGCACAGAAACACAGACGAAGGATACCCAGTGGCTAGGCTAGGGGACACATCAAAGGCTAGGCTAGGGGACACATCAAAGGCTAGGCTAGGGGACACATCAAAGGCTAGGCTAGGGGACACATCAAAGGCTAGGCTAGGGGACACATCAAAGGCTAGGCACACTGGGCAACTAGGGAGGTAGGAAACACAGGACGGCTAGAGACACAGAGGGGCTATGGCTAGAAGCATGCTCCTAGCCACACACACACCTAACTACTTACCTGCTCTAGCTAAACACAAGAACACAGGAGGACAGGACTGAATCAGCTCCACTAACACAGACACACACGAGATACACAGAAACATTGCCAATAAGAGAACCCAAGTCAACACAACTAAAATCAAAGTACAAACTAAACAGATAACAAAACAGAACAAACCAAAATGCCCACATAAATGACAGTGGTGGTACCAAAAATGCTCGACCCAGTTTCCCAGTCTAAACAGCTATTTATAGATTGATTGATGGCTACCTCGGTTCAGGTGTGCACTGCATCACCTGACCGAGGTGCCTGCTGGGAAACTGAGTCGGCCAACAAAAACTACAAAATAAAAACAGTGGCCTCTAGTGGCGGACCTTTACAGTACCCCCCCTCCCCCTTAAACCGCTCCTCCGGAGCGCTATTGGTGATCCCGGGGCACTTCCCTGGTGTCCTGTGTCCTTTCACCCGACCCCGACGGGCTAGTTCCCGTAGTCAACAGTGTGGCGGAGGCAGCACCGGATCGCTGTTGTAGGCCGGGCAGAGGGGGCAGCACTGTATTGCTCTGAGAAGTAGAGCCCCTGAAGACAGTGCTGAGTGGTTCCCCAATCCGGGCGGCCGATGCAGTACTGGCTTTCCCCTTCGCCGTGCAGCGGTGGGTGCCCGACATCGAAGCCGGGTGGTGGACGCTGTGCTGGGGTGTCGCTCCGGAGGCGGCGAGCCTTAAATACGAGCTACTGGATGAAGGTGGGGGTAAAAGGTAGGGGCCTCCACATGAGGCTTGCTGGTGTTGCTGGGACCTCCACGAGGGGCTCGGCGGCTGCTGCTGCTGGGACCTCCTCGAGGCGCTCGGCGGCTGCTGCTGCTGCTGGGACCTCCTCGTGTGGTGCTCGGCGGCTGCTGCTGCAGCCGGGGCCTCCCCGCGAGGCGCGAAGGGCGCTGCAGCCGTGGCCTCCCTGCGAGGCGCGAAGGGCGCTGCAGCCGTGGCCTCCCCGCGAGGCGCGAAGGGCGCTGCAGCCGTGGCCTCCCCGCGAGGCGCGAAGGATATCAGCGTTAGAGGAGCGCATCCAGACTTTAGAGAGGGTTAGAGAGTGTAAGAGCAGCGTTATTCCTGTAGCAGAAAGTCTGGGTGCCGCAGGCGGAAATAACCAGCCCCCGACTCCGGCATTAGAGCCCTCACAGCGGGGCGAGTGGGTGACGACTCGGCGGCATACTCATTCAGCCAAAGCTAACGCTAAGGCTAGCCCACCGGAGCACACCTCTTCTGCGCTTCACGTGTCCAACAGGTTTGCTCTCCTGTAGCACTGTATTGCTCTGAGAAGTAGAGCCCCTGAAGACAGTGCTGAGTGGTTTCCCAATCCGGGCGGCCGATGCAGTACTGGCTTTCCCCTTCGCCGTGCAGCGGTGGGTGCCCGACATCGAAGCCGGGTGGTGGACGCTGTGCTGGGGTGTCGCTCCGGAGGCGGCGAGCCTTGAATAAGAGCTACTGGACGAAGGTGGGGGTAAAAGGTGGGGGCCTCCACATGAGGCTTGCTGGTGTTGCTGGGACCTCCACGAGGGGCTCGGCGGCTGCTGCTGCTGGGACCTCCTCGAGGCGCTCGGAGGCTGCTGCTGCTGGGACCTCCTCGAGGCGCTCGGAGGCTGCTGCTGCTGCTGGGACCTCCTCGTGTGGTGCTCGGCGGCTGCTGCTGCAGCCAGGGCCTCCCCGCGAGGCGCGAAGGGCGCTGCAGCCGTGGCCTCCCCGCGAGGCGCGAAGGGAGACCTTTGAGGGCAAAGCTGGCCTGTTAGGGCGGGACGGTGTCCATCCCACTCGGGAAGGTGCTGCTCTCATTTCCTGTAGTATAGCTCATAGTCTCAGAAGAGGCCTAGTTAATTGGTGACAATCCAGAGCCCAGGCCAGGGAGCAGACAGACAGGCTAAACCAACCGTCTGCTAGCTGCATAGAGTCATCACCCAGGGTTCACTGTATTGAGACTGTGTCTGTTCCCCGAGCTAAAAACAAATTTAGAAAGACTCAGAAAGTCTGTTTTAGTAATTTAATTAACATAAAGACCACAAACTTGGATCAGACTGAATGCGCAGCCGGTACCTCTGATCTGAAGCTAGGACTGTTAAATGTTAGATCTCTCGCATCTAAAGCAGTTATAGTTAATGATATTATCACAGATCAGAAATTTGATATACTCTGTTTACCAGAAACCTGGATTAAACAGGACGAGTATGTAGCTCTAAATGAAGCTAGTCCTCCTGGATACAGCTACATACACCAGCCTCGGTTAACTGGTAGAGGAGGAGGCGTCGCAGTTATTTACAACGATAACTTGACTATTGTACAAAAACACGGACACAAATTTAATTCATTTGAAATTCTTTATAGTAACATAAGTGTATTTAACTATATTAAGTCAGCTCAGTCGACCCCGCTAATTGTCATTTACAGACCTCCAGGGCCGTACTCTGAATTTCTTAGTGAATTTGCAGATTTCCTTTCAAACCTAGTCGTTTCTGTAGACAAAGTGTTAATTGCTGGAGATTTTAATATTCATTTTGAAAACCCAGAAGACCCTCTGGGAACAGCATTTATGTCCATACTGGACTCGGTAGGAGTAAATCAGTGTGTAGTAGGACCCACTCATAAAGCACACACTTTAGATTTAATAATATTATTCGGATTAAGTCTAAGAAATTTATTCACAATTCCACTATCTGAAGTTATCTCAGATCACCATCTTGTCTCAATTCAAGTGTGTCACAGTAATAATGTACGCACAGCGCCGCGCTACCGTATGAAACGTACATAGATTGATTGATGGCTACCTCGGTTCAGGTGTGCACTGCATCACCTGACCGAGGTGCCTGCTGGGAAACTGAGTCGGCCAACAAAAACTACAAAATAAAAACAGTGGCCTCTAGTGGCGGACCCTTACAGTAACCCCCCCCCCCCCCTTAAACCGCTCCTCCGGAGCGCTATTGGTGATCCCGGGGCACTTCCCTGGTGTCCTGTGTCCTTTCACCCGACCCCGACGGGCTAGTTCCCGTAGTCAACAGTGTGGCGGAGGCAGCACCGGATCGCTGTTGTAGGCCGGGCGGAGGGGGCAGCACTGTATTGCTCTGAGAAGTAGAGCCCCTGAAGACAGTGCTGAGTGCTTCCCCAATCCGGGCGGCCGATGCAGTACTGGCTTTCCCCTTCGCCGTGCAGCGGTGGGTGCCCGACATCGAAGCCGGGTGGTGGACGCTGTGCTGGGGTGTCGCTCCGGAGGCGGCGAGCCTTGAATACGAGCTACTGGACGAAGGTGGGGGTAAAAGGTGGGGGCCTCCACATGAGGCTTGCTGGTGTTGCTGGGACCTCCACGAGGGGCTTGGCGGCTGCTGCTGCTGGGACCTCCTCGAGGCGCTCGGCGGCTGCTGCTGGGACCTCCTCGTGTGGTGCTCGGCGGCTGCTGCTGCAGCCGGGGCCTCCCCGCGAGGCGCGAAGGGCGCTGCAGCCATGGCCTCCCTGCGAGGCGCTAAGGGCGCTGCAGCCGTGGCCTCCCCGCGAGGCGCGAAGGGCGCTGCAGCCGTGGCCTCCCCGCAAGGCGCGAAGGGCGCTGCAGCCGTGGCCTCCCCGCGAGGCGCGAAGGATATCAGCGTTAGAGGAGCGCATCCAGACTTTAGAGAGGGTTAGAGAGTGTAAGAGCAGCGTTATTCCTGTAGCAGAAAGTCTGGGTGCCGCAGGCGGAAATAACCAGCCCCCGACTCCGGCATTAGAGCCCTCACAGCGGGGCGAGTGGGTGACGACTCGGCGGCATACTCGTTCAGCCAAAGCTAACGCTAAGGCTAGCCCACCGGAGCACACCTCTTCTGCGCTTCACGTGTCCAACAGGTTTGCTCTCCTGTAGCACTGTATTGCTCTGAGAAGTAGAGCCCCTGAAGACAGTGCTGAGTGGTTTCCCAATCCGGGCGGCCGATGCAGTACTGGCTTTCCCCTTCGCCATGCAGCGGTGGGTGCCCGACATCGAAGCCGGGTGGTGGACGCTGTGCTGGGGTGTCGCTCCGGAGGCGGCGAGCCTTGAATAAGAGCTACTGGACGAAGGTGGGGGGAAAAGGTGGGGGCCTCCACATGAGGCTTGCTGGTGTTGCTGGGACCTCCACGAGGGGCTCGGCGGCTGCTGCTGCTGGGACCTCCTCGAGGCGCTCGGAGGCTGCTGCTGCTGCTGGGACCTCCTCGTGTGGTGCTCGGCGGCTGCTGCTGCAGCCGGGGCCTCCCCGCGAGGCGCGAAGGGCGCTGCAGCCGTGGCCTCCCCGCGAGGCGCGAAGGGAGACCTTTGAGGGCAAAGCTGGCCTGTTAGGGCGGGACGGTGTCCATCCCACTCGGGAAGGTGCTGCTCTCATTTCCTGTAGTATAGCTCATAGTCTCAGAAGAGGCCTAGTTAATCGGTGACAATCCAGAGCCCAGGCCAGGGAGCAGACAGACAGGCTAAACCAACCGTCTGCTAGCTGCATAGAGTCATCACCCAGGGTTCACTGTATTGAGACTGTGTCTGTTCCCCGAGCTAAAAACAAATTTAGAAAGACTCAGAAAGTCTGTTTTAGTAATTTAATTAACATAAAGACCACAAACTTGGATCAGACTGAATGCGCAGCCGGTACCTCTGATCTGAAGCTAGGACTGTTAAATGTTAGATCTCTCGCATCTAAAGCAGTTATAGTTAATGATATTATCACAGATCAGAAATTTGATATACTCTGTTTAACAGAAACCTGGATTAAACAGGACGAGTATGTAGCTCTAAATGAAGCTAGTCCTCCTGGATACAGCTACATACACCAGCCTCGGTTAACTGGTAGAGGAGGAGGTGTCGCAGTTATTTACAACGATAACTTGACTATTGTACAAAAACACGGACACAAATTTAATTCATTTGAAATTCTTTATAGTAACATAAGTGTATTTAACTATATTAAGTCAGCTCAGTCGACCCCGCTAATTGTCATTTACAGACCTCCAGGGCCGTACTCTGAATTTCTTAGTGAATTTGCAGATTTCCTTTCAAACCTAGTCGTTTCTGTAGACAAAGTGTTAATTGCTGGAGATTTTAATATTCATTTTGAAAACCCAGAAGACCCTCTGGGAACAGCATTTATGTCCATACTGGACTCGGTAGGAGTAAATCAGTGTGTAGTAGGACCCACTCATAAAGCACACACTTTAGATTTAATAATATTATTCGGATTAAGTCTAAGAAATTTATTCACAATTCCACTATCTGAAGTTATCTCAGATCACTATCTTGTCTCAATTCAAGTGTGTCACAGTAATAATGTACGCACAGCGCCGCGCTACCGTATGAAACGTACATTCACGTCAACTACCAAACAAAGTTTTATCAGTAATCTCCCAGAGTTCCCAACTTCGATTAGATCACCGTCTGACCCCACAGAACTTGATCAGGCGACTGAATATTTAGAGTCGACATTTCGCTATACCTTAGATAAAGTAGTTCCAGTTAAAAGAAAAATTATTAGAGATAAGAAACTTGCTCCCTGGTATAACGATCACACGCGCACTTTAAAACAGACTGCTCGGAAATTAGAACGTAAATGGCGTCAAACTAAATTACTAGTATTTCAAATAGCATGGAAGGAGAGCATCCTGAACTATAGAAAAGCTCTTAGTGTAGCTAGATCAACATATCTCTCCACTCTTATAGAAAATAACAAAAATAATCCTAGATTTTAATTTAATGCTGTAGCCAAATTAACCAGAAATAAGACCACTGCAGAAATCTCCACAACAACATCATGCAATAGTGAGGACTTCATGAACTTTTTTAATAATAAAATTGTAAATATTAGGCATAAAATTGAGGTTTTGAAACCGAACAATGTAATTGATGCAGATGTTAATCTAGCCATGTCAGATCAGAACCTAGAATACTTTACTCCCCTTAAAGAGAATGAACTAATTTCACTCATCTCTTCTGCAAATTCATCAACCTGTATATTAGATCCTGTACCGACACATTTTCTGAAACAGATAGTACCAGCAATAACAGAACCCCTGTTGAGAATAATTAATTCTTCACTCAGCATTGGTTATGTTCCAAAATCTTTTAAATTAGCAGTTATCAAACCAATAATTAAGAAACCTGACCTCGACCCCTGTCAGCTGTCCAGTTACAGGCCAATATCAAACCTCCCCTTTATCTCTAAGATTCTGGAAAAGATAGTAGCGGAGCAGCTATGCTCATATATACATAGAAATGGCATACATGAACTGTATCAGTCAGGATTTAGGCCTCATCACAAAACAGAGACAGCACTCGTTAAAGTAGTAAATGACATTCTATTGGCCTCTGATCAGGGTTGTGTAACTATGCTTGTATTACTTGACCTCAGTGCAGCTTTTGACACCGTTGATCACGCTATTCTTCTTCACAGATTAGAAAATTTAGTAGGAATTAAGGGTACAGCCCTCTCCTGGCTCAGATCCTATCTGACCCATCGTTATCAGTATGTAGACTTAAATGGTGATTATTCCGCATGCTCTCTAGTGGAGTTTGGCGTTCCGCAGGGTTCAGTTTTAGGTCCACTGCTTTTTTCCCTTTACATGCTTCCTCTGGGCAACATAATCCATAAGCATGGTATTAGTTTTCATTGTTATGCTGACGATACACAGTTATATGTCTCAGCAAAACCTGATGAGAAAAAACAGCTTACTAAAATTGAGCAATGTGTGCAGGACATAAGAAATTGGATGCTAATTAACTTCCTTCTGCTAAATCCGGATAAGACAGAAGTTCTAGTCATAGGACCGCATACAGCTAGGAGTAAAATTTTAGATCACACCGTAACTTTAGATGGCCTTTCTGTTCCATCAAATGCAACAGTGAAAGACCTTGGTGTGATTATTAATTCCAGCCTTTCATTTGAAGCACATGTAGATAATATTACCAGGATAGCATTCTTTCACCTCAGAAATATTGCCAGGATAAGAAATTTATTGTCGCTAAACGATGCAGAAAAACTAGTTCATGCTTTTATCACCTCTAGGTTGGACTATTGTAATGCCTTACTGTCTGGTTGTTCAGCTAGATGCATAAATAAGCTTCAGCTAGTCCAGAATGCAGCAGCGAGAGTCCTCACTAGAACCAGAAGATATGAGCACATCACCCCTATCTTATCTTCACTCCATTGGATCCCTGTGAAATTTCGCATTGATTTTAAAATACTACTCTTGACATATAAAGCATTAAATAGTCTTGCGCCACAGTACCTGACCGAACTGCTAGTGTCTTACGATCCGCCACGCCTACTTCGATCAAAGGATGCAGGCTGCTTGTCAGTACCGCGTATTATGAAAAATACAGCTGGGGTCAGAGCTTTTTCTTACAAAGCCCCAAAATTATGGAATAGTCTTCCAAATAGTGTTCGGGACTCAGACACAGTCTCAGTGTTTAAGTCCAGGCTAAAATCCTATTTATTTAGCCAAGCATTTTTATAAATAGATTTGCCATAGGTAAAGGAGCAGATCTGGGGGACTCATGGACGTAGAGTATTATGGTGAACTGGTATGTTTGGATGCTGTCTTCCTCACTCTCATTGATCACTCAGGTTTGCTGACGGTGAGGTGATTGTTTGCTTTACATCTCAGGAAGCCCTCATGTTTGTGTTTCCTTCTGGCTCTCCCTTTTAGTTATGCTGTCATAGTTAGGCCTGCCGGAGTCTCTGCTTGCACTCTACAGTTAATATACATTCACATTATACATTGTGTGACTGTGACCATACCTAACTGCCATCTCTCTTCTTCTTCCCTTTTCCCCCCTCTTTCTCTTTCCTCTCTCCTCCTGTCTCCCCCTTTCACTCTTTCTCTCTCTCTCTGTCGAGCTACACATGTCGTTCCTGAGCTGCCAGTGATCCAGACTCCCTCTGCCCTCCGGACCTGTCTGATCCATCCTGGTGCCCCGCTTCTGGCTGAAGATCTCGTCACATGGATGCCCCGTGTGTCTCTCTGGGATGCGTCTGGTGTCTGGGGATGATTCTCTCTACCTAGAAAATGGTTCTGGCCTTGACTGGTGTTGGCAACTGTTTCTCTGGGGACTTGACAGTTCGATAGTTCATGACTGGAACTTCTTACAAGTCTACCTGGGTCTTCAATAACCACCTGGACTCCATATTAAAATCAATTAACATCAGCTATTATAGCTGAACTGCCTCCCACCCTACACACTGTATAAATGCAGATCATTTACTGCTTTCTGTTTCACCCAAATGAGGATGGGTTCCCTGCTGAGTCTGGTTCCTCTCAAGGTTTCTTCCTATTACCATCTCAGGGAGTTTTTCCTTGCCACTGTCGCCCTCGGCTTGCTCACCAGGGACAAACTGACCATTTTGATTCATACAAATTCACATTTCATACAAACTTAAATAATTATTTTGTCTGTGTAAAGCTGCTTTGCGGCAATGAAAAATTGCTAAAAGCGCTATACAAATAAAATTGAATTGAATTGAATTGAATTGCAGCCGTTGCCTCCCCGCGAGGCGCGAAGGGTGCTGCAGCTGTAAAGTCCCTGCCCCCTCTGCTATGCCTTGGTTGGTCGAGCATTCTGTCATGAGCAGGGTGTTTAGGCAGGTGTTAACCGCCGTGGGCGGAAGGAGCAGGCATAGAGGCAGAGGGGTGGTGTAACCAAAAAGTCTTTTAATTGAGGGTAAACACAAAGTATAAATAAAGATACAAACAAAGGAACAAACAAACTCGAACAATACTTAACTTTGTGCTAACAGGGGCTTTCTGGCGAGACACAGGCAGGGGGAGACACAAAACACGCCCTGTGGCGAGACACAGGCAGGGGGAGACACAAAACACGCCCTGTGGCGAGACACAGGCAGGGGGAGACACAAAACACGCCCTGTGGCGAGACACAGTCAGGGGGAGACACAAAACACGCCCTGTGGCTAGACACAGTCAGGGGGAGACACAAAACACGCCCTGTGGCTAGACACAGGCAGGGGGAGACACAAAACACGCCCTGTGGCGAGACACAGGCAAAGGGAGACACTGCATCACCTGACCGAGGTGCCTGCTGGGAAACTGAGTCGGCCAACAAAAACTACAAAATAAAAACAGTGGCCTCTAGTGGCGGACCCTTACAGCGGGAAAACACGCGCAGTCTTAATGGCCACATCTGTTTAAGAAATATAATCACAATTTCACAGTCTAAAGCTATCTCAGATCCCTATTTTGTCTCAATTAAACTCTGTTTTAGTAATAATGTATGCACAGCACTGCGCTACCGCTTTAAACGTACATTCACATCAAATGTCACACAGAGCTTTATCAATAATCTCCCAGTTATCAACTTTGACTGGATTACCGTCTGACTCCACAGAACTCAGAACTCCACAGAACTCGATCAGGCGACTGAATTTTTAGAGTCAACTTTTCATTTTACCTTAGATAATGTAGCTCCAGTTAAAAGGAAAATCATTAGAGATAAGAAACTCGCTGACCACAAACGCACTTTAAAATAAACTGCTCTAAAAAATTTTTAAACACAAATAGCGTCAAACTAAATTGTTAGTATTTCAAATAGCATGGAAGAAAAGCATCCTGAACTATAAAAAAGATCTTATTGTAGCTAGATCTTGTATCTCTTTACTCTTATAGAAAACAACAAAAATTATCCGAAATTTAAATTTAATACTGTGGCCAAATTAACTAAAAACAAGACCACTTCAGAAATCTCCGCAACAACAACAGTAGTGAGGACTTTATGAACTTTTTCAAAAACAAAATCATAAATATTAGGCAAAAAAATCTGGCTTTGAAATCAGACAATTTAAGTAATACAGATGATAAACTAACCACATCACATCAGAACCTAGAATAGTTTACTCCCCTTGAAAAGAGTAAACTAATTTCACACATCTCTTCTTTAAAATTGTCAACCTGTGAATTAAATCCTAAACCGACACATTTTTTCAAGCAGATAGTGCCAGAACTAACAGAACCCCTGATAAAAATAATTAACTGTTCACTCAGCAGTGGGTATGTTCCCAAATACTTTAAATTAGCAGTTATTAAACCGCTAATTAAAAAACCTGACCTTGACCCCTGTCAGCTGTCCAATTACAGGCCAATATCAAAGCTCCCCTTTATCTCTAAGATTCTGGAAAAGATAGTAGTGGAGCAGCTATGTTCATATCTACGTACATAGAAATGGCATAAATGAACTGTATCAGTCAGGATTTAGGCCTCATCACAGCACAGAGTAAACACACTTGGTAAAGTAGTAAATGACCTCCTATTGGCCTTTGGTCAGCGTTGAGTCACTATACTTGTGTTACTCAAACTCAGTGCAGCTTTTGACACTATTGATTATAGTATTCTCCTTCACAGATTAGAAAATGTAGTAGGAATTAAGGGAACGACCCTCTTGTGGCTTAGACCTATTTGACTAATTGTTATCAGATTGTAGATTTAAATGGTGACCATTCTGCATGTTCTCAAGTGGAATTTGGTGTTCCACAGGGTTTAGTTTTAGACCCACTGCTTTTTTCCCTTTACATGCTTCCTCTGGGCAAAATAATTAATAAGCATGGTATTAGTTTTTATTGTTATACTGATGACACACAGTTAAACGTCTCAGCACAACCAGATGACAAAAAACAGCTTACTAAACTTGAGCAATGTGTGCAAGACATAAGAGATTAAATGTTAATTAACCTTCCTTTAGCTTAATCCTGATAAGACAGAAGTTCTAGTCATAGGACGACAATCAGCTAGAAGTAAGCTTTCTGATCACACTGTGATCATCAAGTGCAACAGCAAAAGACCTCGGTGTGATCATAGATTCCAGCCTTTCATTTGAAGCACATGTACTGTAGATAATATCACCAGGATAGCATTCTTTCACCTCAGAAATATTGCCAAGATGAAACATTCATTGTCACTAAACGATGCAGATAAACTAGTTAATGCTTTTATCACCTCAAGGTTGGACTATTATAACGCCTTAATGTCTGGTTGTTCCACTAGGTGCATAAACAAGATTCAATTAGTCCAGAATGCAGCTGCGAGAGTCCTCACTATAGCCAGAAAATACGAGCATATCACCCATGTGCATTGGCTTCCTGTAAAATTTTGCATCGATTTTAAAATACTACTATTGACGTAAAAAGCATTAAATGGTCTCGCGCCGCAGTATCTGAGTGAACTGCTAGTGTCTTATGATCAGCCATGCATACTTCGATCAAAGGATGCAGGCTGCTTGTCAGTACCACGTATTATAAAAACTGGAGCAGGGGACAGAACTTTTTCTTACAAAGCCCCAAAGTTATGGAATAGTCTTCCAATTAACATTTAAGACTCAGGCACAGTCTCAATCTTTAAGTCTAGGCTAAAAACCTATTTATTTAGCCAAGCCTTTTTGTAAGTACATTTGCCTTAGGTAAAGGAGCAGATCTGGTGGACTCATGAATGTGGAGTATTACAGTGTGGTGAACTGATATGTTTAAATGATGTCTTCTCCACTCTCATTGATCACGTCAGGTTGACGGTGAAGTGCTTGGTCGCCTTACATCTCAGGAAGCCCTCATGTTTGTGTTTCCTTCTGGCTCTCCCTTTTAGTTATGCTGTTATATTTAGTCCTACCAGAGTGCCTGCTTGCACTCTGCACTAAATATACATTCATATTATTCACTTCCACTTCTCCATGAAGATCGTCCTGTCCTCGGCTGATGCAGACAGCTGTTCTCTGAGGACTTGTGACTTGTGATGCTCGATAGCTCAGGACGAGTTTCCAACAGTCTACCTGAGCCTCCAATAATGAACTGGATTCCATTTTAACGTAAACACATCTGCTGATATACTGGACCGCCAGTCTCACACAGTATGATGCAGATCAATCTCTGCTATCCGTTCACCCAAATGAGGATGGCTTCCCTGTTGAGTCTGGTTCCTCTCAAGGTTTCTTCCTATTACCATCTCAGGGAGTTTTTCCGGCTTGCTCATCAGGGACAGTCTTATCATTTTGATTCATACGCATTCACATTTCATACATTCTTTTAATTGTCCAATGCTTTGCAACAATGTCAATTATTTAAAGCACTATACAAATAAATTTGAATTGAATTGAATTAGTACATTAATTTTATCAGCTGACTTCATTTTATTTCTACATAATCTTGTTAGGGTCAAATTAAAACCCTTCGGGTCGACAGTACCATGGGTAGGACAATTTGCATTTTTTTCTGGTAATCATAAAAAGAACTTAAAATGCTCTATAATTTTTCATCATACAGGACACTATTTAAATCTGTAAAAGGTCTACTTATATTTATGTAAACTCAAAATATTAACAAAACATTGTAATTTTGTGATTTTTGTGAACAGGGTGCGCTTTCGGCTGTCTCAATCTCCGTGAATATCTTTCTGAAACGTGATCCTAAAATGAACTGAAACTCAGCGAATACTGCACAAAACCAACATCATAAATATACAGTACCTACAGAAAGCTTTAAGTGTCCATATTTAAATGAAGCGAGTTGTTTTATTTTTTTCCTCGTTTTGACTAGCTTTTACTAGCTTATGTGAAACATCTTCTGTCAATGTCACTTAAAACGTTTAGGTTGGTATGTAGATAACACTGCTTATCATGCTAACATGGTGCCTTATGTAGCTTAGCACAAACATGTTAGCTTACGGTGGCTAAGCTAATGTCTTATGTAGCTTACAGATGAATTTCGTGAACATCAGCTGTGATGTAAATGTTTTAATTTATTTCACCCAATATACTGTATATTTGGCTCAGTTGTTCAGATGTAAATGTAAATCGTAATGCAAAAGATATAAGTTGTTGTATGACATTACAAAGGCTGGTGTTAAAATAGTTTATTTTACTGTGTTATTAGCATACCATTTCTTTTTTTTTGTGAAACGTTTTGACAGTAAAAGTGATTAGCCACCTGTTTGTATCTTGCCTGTTTGTTTGCATTTCTATTAAACTGCCCACTATGTCATGAAAGACACAGACTCTGATCTGTCATATCTATCTGTCTGTTGTATCCTCCATTTTGCTTATACAGGGCACACTTAGCAAGGTAGGATGAAATCACAAAGTACACCAGAACAAAGACTTTCCATGTCCTGCACCTGTAACTGCGTACAACCAGCACATGGACCGACTTCACATGCCAGGAATGTTGCTACTGTTGGTCGCAGGGTCTGTGTGCATTGCAAAGCAGTGTATGGTAAGCAGATCAAAACATCATGAAAATTTTCAATTTTAGTCTTAGTCCTGGGATAAATGTCCCTGATAGTTCTTATCATATTTAGTCAATTTCATCCTTTTTTTAGTCTAGTTTTAGTCAGAGAACCCCCTTAAGTGGTTTTAGTTTTAGTCAATGAAATAGTAACATTTTAGCAATAAGATTATTATTAATTAAACCTACAGTAAATCATGTCTAGCCAAAACCATTTTTAAAGGTTTTCACAAAATAATCTTTTCAACATTTTAAAATCTATCTTTTTATCTGATGTTTTCAGCTAATTATATTTATTTTTAACCATCACAACAACTGCTACATGTCCATAGTTATTTAATTACAAAACAATAGAAACGTTATGGACAGTGTTTTTGTTTTGAAACTCGATTTATTTATTTATTGTTTATGAATTCACACTCTTGGACTGTTGTAGCTCCTATAGGTCACAAACATAATTGTTACAGTCGTGTGAAAAACTATTTGCCCCCTTCCTAATTTCTTATTCTTTTGCATTTTTGTCACACTTAAATGTTTCTGCTCATCAAAAACCGTTTAACTATTAGTAAAACTATTAGTCAAAGATAACATAATTGAACACAAAATGCAGTTTTTAAATGAAGGTTTACGTTATTAAGGGAGAAAAAAAAATCCAAATCTACATGGCCCTGTGTGAAAAAGTGATTGCCCCCCTTGTTAAAAAATAACTTAACTGTGGTTTATCACACCTGAGTTCAATTTCTGTAGTCACCCCCAGGCCTGATTACTGCCACACCTGTTTCAATCAAGAAATCACTTAAATAGGAGCTACCTGACACAGAGAAGTAGACCAAAAGCACCTCAAAAGCTAGACATCATGCCAAGATCCAAAGAAATTCAGGAACAAATGAGAACAAAAGTAATTGAGATCTATCAGTCTGGTAAAGGTTATAAAGCCATTTCTAAAGCTTTGGGACTCCAGCGAACCACAGTGAGAGCCATTATCCACAAATGGCAAAAACATGGAACAGTGGTAAACCTTCCCAGGAGTGGCCGGCCGACCAAAATTACCCCAAGAGCGCAGAGACAACTCATCCGAGAGGCCACAAAAGACCCCAGGACAACATCTAAAGAACTGCAGGCCTCACTTGCCTCAATTAAGGTCAGTGTTCACGACTCCGCCATAAGAAAGGTCTGGGCAAAAACGGCCTGCATGGCAGATTTCCAAGGCGCAAACCACTTTTAAGCAAAAAGAACATTAAGGCTCGTCTCAATTTTGCTAAAAAAAACATCTCAATGATTGCCAAGACTTTTGGGAAAATACCTTATGGACCGACGAGACAAAAGTTGAACTTTTTGGAAGGTACGTGTCCAGTTACATCTGGCGTAAAAGTAACACAGCATTTCAGAAAAAGAACATCATACCAACAGTAAAATATGGTGGTGGTAGTGTGATGGTCTGGGGTTGTTTTGCTGTTTCAGGACCTGGAAGGCTTGCTGTGATAGATGGAACCATGAATTCTACTGTCTACCAAAAAATCCTGAAGGAGAATGTCCGGCCATCTGTTCGTCAACTCAAGCTGAAGCGATCTTGGGTGCTGCCCAAAACACCCAAAACACACCAGCAAATCCACCTCTGAATAGCTGAAGAAAAACAAAATGAAGACTTTGGAGTGCCCTAGTCAAAGTCCTGACCTGAATCCTATTGAGATGTTGTGGCATGACCTTAAAAAGGCAGTTCATGCTAGAAAACCCTCAAATAAAGCTGAATTACAACAATTCTGCAAAGATGAGTGGGCCAAAATTCCTCCAGAGAGCTGTAAAAGACTCGTTTCAAGTTATCGCAAACGCTTGATTGCAGTTATTGCTGCTAAGGGTGGCCCAACCAGTTATTAGGGTCAGGGGGCAATTACTTTTTCACACAGGGCCATGTAGGTTTGGATTTTTTTTCCTCCCTAAATAATAAAAACCATCATTTAAAAACTGCATTTTGTGTTTAACTTGTGTTATCTTTGACTAATAGTTAAATGTGTTTGATGATCAGAAACATTTTGTGTGACAAACATGCAAAAGAATAAGAAATCAGGAAGGGGGCAAATAGTTTTTCACACCACTGTATGTGGTAACATACAGTAATTACTACAAAGAGGCTGTTAAACTGGGTGATTATTAAGGTAAACCTTGATGCATTTCTTCAGGTTTGTGGTATTTTTCCCAGTAATTGTGTGCCCACACCGTTTCCCCTCCGATATTACTACACATTGAGTTTTTTTATCCAGTTCAAAATGAAGAAAATATATGAGCACAGTATACGACTTAAATCAAACTTCACTCATGCACACACATATGAAACACTGGAATACACATATTGTATATGTTTGACCATGGCACAAACAGGCAGAATCCATATTACAATAACAAAAACCGCAGCTGTTTCACTTGTACAATATTGTTTGATTTAGATGTAGTGCTATATAATCTGATTTTATTAACACCAAACATATTTGTTACATGTTGGGGTTATGTAGATGTATATTATGACAAACTGGGAGGAAAAACGGCTCTGGCATTTGTATCACATCCACATGCTAACGATGTGATGCTTTAGCCCAATGTATATATTGACTGTTTACCACTTGGACTTTTTTAGCTATCAAAAACTTTAAAAACTAACTATACCAGATAGCTTATCCTTTTTTTAACACATAAAAAAAAATTAGATACTGCTGAGATATTTATTATTTTTTCATTTGTTATATTTGTTGTTGTCTAAACTTATCTATATGTACATTTGTCATTAAATAAATATTTGGCATTCATAATTCTTGATTGTCATTTACATTTTATGGTTAGAAACAAAAAAGACTCATAATACTATATTTTCAAATATAACATTTGTATAATATTTATCTAAACCATGGGATTCACAGGATCTGTCAGACTCGTAGTGCGGAGTAAAACAGCCGGATCTGAGGGACTCAGTGTGTTCATGAGTCCAAGGATTCGGTGGATACTAGGGAGTCAGTGAGCGCCCTCTAGTGGAGGGACCATAGGAAAATGCAGACAGAATCCCTACTGACTCAAGTGACTCAAAGGACTCAAGAGACCCGAATCCGTTTAATGAGTGATTTAGAGGGAGTTGAATCTGTTAAAGGATCAGAGTTTCTAATCTCTAATGTGAATGAGTAGGTTATGCAAAGAGTGTAAGAGGGAGCTTTTTTATCTGTTTTTGTTTTTTTTACTAAAATCAGTTAACTAAATAAGCAACTAAATAAACTGCAAACAAAAAATATATTTCTTTTGTCCTCAAATGCTCTTGGAACACTTCTCTCTCTGTCACATAACTGACTGAAAGGCTCATTATGCAGCTCATTATGCGGGTCTTTGTCTTCTCTGTGGTGAATTACAGAATTATTCATCATCATTTATGCCTCCTCTTATACAGCCTTTCTAAACAAAAAGTGTCTTCAAAAATTTAAATGAATACACTGTTTTCTGTGAGTGAGTGAGCAGGATGATTGTCACATCAATCTGAAGCAAAAACTCTGATTACAAGATCCAGTTCACAAAAGTCTTGTACACAAATGTTATGAATGTAGACTGTGGCCTTATTTCAATGACTTAATTTTTTTCAATAAACACAGCGTAACTGTTATTTTCTCATACTAATAAAAACTTGTACATTCATTCTGGCTACATATTTTTGTAGCCCCGTTTGTGTTGAATACAGTGTAATCAGCGATTTACAAGTTTATAAGTAACTGAAAAATCCACAAATTCAGAATGTCAGAACTTTTTTCGGCCCCAGAGTGGCCACACACACGTAGTCTGTATCTTGTGAGTTTTGGTCACTTTGTATGTGTGAAAATGCTTTGACTTTCACTATTGAGGCAGCATCCCCTTTTGCAGGTGTGTGAAGGGGCAGGGTTGCCCGATTCAGCATGATTGGTGACAAATCGAATAAATGAACGAATCTCGCATTCCTGACACATTATAAAAGCAGCATGGGAGCTTAGGCTGGGGACCAAAGTAACAATGTCACTTCACAAGTCACTTTAAATAAATCACTTTTAAGCATATTTTGCACTGCACAAGACACTTTAAATATGTGAATTGCACAAACGCTGGACATTACCATTCTTTCATTACCATTTATTCTAACTCTATTCCACACAAAAATTACATAAATATATACCTACCCGTTCAGCTGCTCTATTGTTCTATATTTCTTCATACATTCTTCAAATATTTTGCTATATTGTGTATTTTTGTTGTACAGTTATTTATTTTTTAACTTTAATTTTTATATTTCATTTTATTTTTTCCTAGTTTTATTTACCCTATAACTATTCATAGTCTTCTATTTTTAGGTCACGAGCAGTTGTCTAAGCATTTCACTGCATATCGTACTGTAAATGACTGTGTATGTGACAAATAAAATTTGAATTTGATTTGACAATGGCACAAGTTTAAGACTTAGAGCCTTATGTTGAGTGGCCAACACTAAAGGCAAGAACGGCATGCGCGTGGAGTAGTGCCATGCGCTCCAGAGACTTTAAAGGCGGAGCAGTGCCATGCAATCTAGAAACTTCAATAGCAGTGCTTCTTTTAACTTGCCTTTGATCACTGCATGAGAGAGATCCTGAACCACATTCCTTTCATAGAGTTAATGGATCATCACTGTCCTTCCATGTTTTATTAATGTGTTGGAGGGTTCTTAACCCAATTGCAGTAACTTTAAAACTCATTAGTTGTTTTCTCTGTTTGGCCAATAATGTAGGCCAATAATTTGGAAATAACTTTTTCCAGAATGCACTATATCAGTATTTTGAGATACTGCCCCTGATAACCCGTACCCTCTGTTATTCCTGCTGTTATACCCCTATCTCACCTATGCGGTTTGACTATGCGCGGACTGACGCGCAGAAAAATGGAAACCTAATCACAGAACCAAAACTCGTGGTGAATCACGATGAACTGCACTTACGGTCACAGCGCGAAACCATTTATTGCATCAGAGACATGTGTGTGGTAACAAAATGATGACAGCCTCCAGACTCCCCAGCATGTTGCTCAGCAGATAAACAGTGACATCTTTCTGAGCTCTTCTCTGTATCCACATTACTGCTCTGCAGCCTGAACACTCTCATTTGGACTAAGCCTCACAGTTCATTCTAGAGTTGTTCTTTTTATGCAAGATATCATATTTGTTTCTAACAACCTTTTTTTTTTGGCCATGTCAGGTACAAGAAAAGTTAACCTTAATCTTACAAAAGGTAAATTTTACCACAACCAGAATATGAGAATAATGTTTCAAAATTGTCTCTTAATTTGCATATTATAATTTGGTCATGGAAACAACCAAAAAAACAACAATAAACAATATTTCTTAGCCTATAGACCCATTATTTATTTTTTTGCTCAGTCATGTTTTGAGGGTTGGCTAAAATTAACTAAAATATTAAATATTTTGTGCAGATATACTATACTGCACAATCCTGCGCCATATATGTGCTTATTAAAAAACAGCAAAATAAATAATGGCTAAAATGCTCTGAGCTTCAAAGGCTGTGCCATGTCCATGTTTTTCTGACCACATTCCTTCCACAGAGTTAATGGATCACCACTTACCTTCCTTGATTTAATAATGTGTCAGAAGGTTCTTAACCCAAATGCAGTAATTTTAAATCCCTTGAGTTGTTTTCTTTGTTTGATGTAGGACAACTTTTTCCAGAAAGCAGTATATTAGTATTTTGATATTTTTTTAAGGAACATTCCCACAAATCTTGTTTTAGGAGTGGCATAGCTTTTATTACATAAACATCGACCAATTTTGGTTTAAAAAACATTTGCTTTATACAGCTACATAAAAGTGTGTACACTACACTTACATAACACATCCAGGAGTGTTGGTATGGAGTTGTGCTGTCCCAGCTGGTTGTGAGCAGTGCAGTAGTACAGTCCGCTGTGCTGGGAGCTGATGTTGCTGATGCTGTAATTCTGGCCTGTTGTCAGCAGTGTGTCTGCAGCTGCTCTCTGCTTAAACCAGGAGTAGGTGAGAACAGGAGGGTTTGCATCACTGCTACAGCTCAGAGTCACTGAATCCCCCTCCACTGTGTCTCCAGAGGAAAGAACCACTGCTCTGGTGTTTTTAGGGGAATCTGATTAGACATAAAACACCTGAATCAGCATCTTTGTTAGTACAAGCATTTTTATGTCTTATACAGTTATAGACCACAGTTATACATTTCCTGTTGATGCTATTAAAGCCTTTTAAACAAATTGTCTTCCAATCACTCAGGTTTGTTGAAACTTCTGGCTCTTGTATCTAGTCCTGTTGTCATAACTAGTCCTCCCAGAGTCCCAGCTTGCATTTACAATGTCGACTGTTTTAAACTACATACCAGATAATCTGCTCTGCCTCCTTTTTCCCTATACCATCTCTCCCTTCTTAATTCTGCTGGTATGCTCCTGTCCCAGATTGATTTTTCTGCCCAACATAATACACTGTTTTTGATAATTTGTTGTATCTTTGGTGTTCCACAGGGTTTAGTTTTAGACCCACTGCTTTTTTCCCTTTACATGCTTCCTCTGGGCAAAATAATTAATAAGCATGGTATTAGTTTTTATTGTTATACTGATGACACACAGTTAAACGTCTCAGCACAACCAGATGACAAAAAAACAGCTTACTAAACTTGAGCAATGTGTGCAAGACATAAGAGATTAAATGTTAATTAACCTTTCTTTAGCTTAATCCTGATAAGACAGAAGTTCTAGTCATAGGACGACAATCAGCTAGAAGTAAGTTTCTGATCACACTGTGATCATCAAGTGCAACAGCGAAAGACCTCGGTGTGATCATAGATTCCAGCCTTTCATTTGAAGCACATGTACTGTAGATAATATCACCAGGATAGCATTCTTTCACCTCAGAAATATTGCCAAGATAAAACATTCATTGTCACTAAACGATGCAGATAAACTAGTTAATGCTTTTATCACCTCAAGGTTGGACTATTATAACGCCTTAATGTCTGGTTGTTCCACTAGGTGCATAAACAAGATTCAATTAGTCCAGAATGCAGCTGCGAGAGTCCTCACTATAGCCAGAAAATACGAGCATATCACCCCTATTTTATCCACACTGCATTGGCTTCCTGTAAAATTTTGCATCGATTTTAAAATACTACTATTGACGTAAAGAGCATTAAATGGTCTTGTGCCGCAGTATCTGAGTGAACTGCTAGTGTCTTACGATCCGCCATGCATACTTCGATCAAAGGATGCAGGCTGCTTGTCAGTACCACGTATTATAAAAACTGGAGCAGGGGACAGAACTTTTTCTTACAAAGCCCCAAAGTTATGGAATGGTCTTCCAATTAATGTTTAAGTCTCAGGCACAGTCTCAATCTTTAAGTCTAGGCTAAAAACCTATTTATTTAGCCAAGCATTTTTGTAAGTACATTTGCCTTAGGTAAAGGAGCAGATCTGGGGGACTCATGAATGTAGAGTATTACAGTATGGTGAACTGGTATGTTTAAATTATGTCTTCCCCACTCTCATTAATCACTCAGGTTTGTTGACGGTGAAGTGCTTGGTCGCTTTACATCTCAGGGAGCCCTCATGTCTGCGTTTCCTTCTGGCTCTCCCTTTCAGTTATGCTGTTATAGTTAGTCCTGCCAGAGTCCCTGCTTGCACTCTGCACTAAATATACATTCATATTATTCACTTCCACTTCTCCACGAAGATCGTCCTGTCCTCGGCTGATGCAGACAGCTGTTCTCTGAGGACTTGTGACTTGTGATGCTCGATAGTTCAGGACGAGTTTCCAACAGTCTACCTGAGCCTCCAATAATGAACTGGATTCCATTTTAACGTAAACACATCTGCTGATATACTGGACCGCCAGTCTCACACAGTATGATGCAGATCAATCTCTGCTATCCGTTCACCAAAATGAGGATGGCTTCCCTGTTGAGTCTGGTTCCTCTCAAGGTTTCTTCCTATTACCATCTCAGGGAGTTTTTCCGGCTTGCTCAT
The DNA here is from genome assembly GCF_024256425.1 of Clarias gariepinus. NCBI lineage: Eukaryota > Metazoa > Chordata > Actinopteri > Siluriformes > Clariidae > Clarias > Clarias gariepinus. The sequence goes on along the minus strand of NC_071102.1, from coordinate 43,062,113 downwards.
CAGGGACAGTCTTATCATTTTGATTCATACGCATTCACATTTCATACAATTCTTTTAATTGTCCAATGCTGCTTTGCAACAATGTCAATTATTAAAAGCACTATACAAATAAATTTGAATTGAATTGAATTAGTACATTAATTTTATCAGCTGACTTCATTTTATTTCTACATAATCTTGTTAGGGTCAAATTAAAACCCTTCGGGTCGACAGTACCATGGGTAGGACAATTTGCATTTTTTTCTGGTAATCATAAAAAGAACTTAAAATGCTCTATAATTTTTCATCATACACATGTGTAGGACACTATTTAAATCTGTAAAAGGTCTACTTATATTTATGTAAACTCAAAATATTAACAAAACATTGTAATTTTGTGATTTTTGTGAACAGGGTGCGCTTTCGGCTGTCTCAATCTCCGTGAATATCTTTCTGAAACGTGTTCCTAAAATGAACTGAAACTTAGCGAATACTGCACAAAACCAACATCATAAATATACAGTACCTACAGAAAGCTTAAAGTGTCCATATTTAAATGAAGCGAGTTGTTTTATTACTAGCTTATGTGAAACATCGTCTGTCAATGTCACTTAAAAAGTTTAGGTTGGTATGTAGATAACACTGCTTATTATGCTAACATGGTGCCTTATGTAGCTTAGCACAAACATGTTAGCTTACAGTGGCTAAGCTAATGTCTTATGTAGCTTACAGATGAATTTCGTGAACATCAGCTGTGATGTAAATGTTTTAATTTATTTCACCCAATATACTGTATATTTGGCTCAGTTGTTCAGATGTAAATGTAAATCGTAATGCAAAAGATATAAGTTGTTGTATGACATTACAAAGGCTGGTGTTAAAATAGTTTATTTGACTGTGTTATTAGCATACCATTTCTTTTTTTTGTGAAACGTTTTGACAGTAAAAGTGATTAGCCACCTGTTTGTATCTTGCCTGTTTGTTTGCATTTCTATTAAACTGCCCACTATGTCATGAAAGACACAGACTCTGATCTGTTATCTCTATCTGTCTGTTGTATCCTCCATTTTGCTTATACAGGGCACACTTAGCAAGGTAGGATGAAATCACAAAGTACACCAGAACAAAGACTTTCCATGTCCTGCACCTGTAACTGCGTACAACCAGCACATGGACCGACTTCACATGCCAGGAATGTTGCTACTGTTGGTCGCAGGGTCTGTGTGCATTGCAAAGCAGTGTATGGTAAGCAGATCAAAACATCATGAAAATTTTCAATTTTAGTCTTAGTCCTGGGATAAATGTCCCTGATAGTTCTTATCATATTTAGTTAATTTCAGCCAGAGGAACCCTTAAGTATTTTTAGTTTTAGTCAATGAAATTGTAACATTTTAGCAATAAGATTATTATTAATTAAACCTACAGTAAATCATATCTAGCCAAAACCATTTTTAAAGGTTTTCACAAAATAATCTTTTTAACATTTTGAAATTTATCTTTTTATCTGATGTTTTCAGCTAATTAAATTTATTTTTAACCATCACAACAACTGCTGCATGTCCATAGTTATTTAATTACAAAACAATAGAAGCGGTATGGACAGTGTTTTTGTTTTGAAACTCGATTTATTTATTTATTGTCTATGAATTTACACTCTTGGACTGTTGTAGCTCCTATAGGTTACGAACATAATTGTTATGTGGTAACATAATTACTACAAAGAGGCTGTAAAACTGGGTGATTATTAAGGTAAACCTTGATGCATTTCTTCAGGTTTGTGGTATTTTTCCCAGTAATTGTGTGCCCACACCGTTTCCCCTCCGATATTACTACACATTGAGTTTTTTTATCCAGTTCAAAATGAAGGAAATATATGAGGCGCAGTATACGGCTTAAATCAAACATCACTCATGCACACACATATGAAACACTGGAATACACATATTGTATATGTTTGACCATGGCACAAACAGGCAGAATCCATATTACAATAACAAAAACCGCAGCTGTTTCACTTGTACAATATTGTTTGATTTAGATGCCGTGCTATATAATCTGATTTTATTAACACCAAACATATTTGTTACATGTTGGGGTGATGTAGATGTATATTATGACAAACTGGGGTGAAAAACGGCTCTGGCGTTTGTATCACATCCACATGCTAACGATGTGATGCTTTAGCCCAATGTATATATTGACTGTTTACCACCTGGACTTTTTTAGCTATCAAAAACTTTAAAAAACTAACTATACCAGATAGCTTAGCTTTTTTTTTAACACATAAAAAAAATTAGATACTGCTGAGATATTTTTTTTTCCATTTGTTATATTTGTTGTTGTCTAAATTTATCTATATCTGCATTTGTCATTAAATAAATATTTGGCATTCATAATTTCTAGATTATCTGTTATTTACATTTTATGGTTAGAAACAAAAAAGACTCAAAATACTATATTTTCAAATATAATATTTGAATAAGATTTATCTAAACTATGGGATTCACAGAATCTGTCAGAATTGTAGTGCGGAGTAAAACAGCCGGATCTGAGGGACTCCATGAGTGTTCATGAGTCCAAGGATTCGGTGGATACTAGGGATTTGGTGAGCGCCCTCTAGTGGATGGACCATAGGAAAATGCAGACAGAATCCCTACTGACTCAAGTGACTTAAAGGACTCAAGAAACCCGAATCCGTTTAATAAGTGATTCAGAGGGAGTTGAATCCGTTAAAGGATCAGAGTTTCTTATCTCTAATGTGAATGAGTAGGTTATGCAAAGGGTGTAAGAGGGAGCTTTTTTATCTGTTTTTTTTTTTTTTTGCCTGACAGTTAACTAAATAAACAACTAAATAAACTGCAAACAAAAAATATATTTCTTTTGTCCTCAAATGCTCTTGTAACACTCTCTCTGTCACATAACTGACTGAAAGGCTCATTATGCAGCTCATTATGCGGGTCTTTGTCTTCTCTGGTGTGAATTACAGCATTATTCATCATCATTCATGCCTCCTCGTATACGGCCTTTCTAAACAAAAAGTCTTCAAAAATTTAAAGAATACACTGTTTTCTGTTAGTGAGTGAGCAGGATGATTGTCACATCATTCTGAAGCAAAAACTCTGATTACAAGATCCAGTTCACAAAAGTCTTGTACGCAAATGTTATGAATGTAGATTGTGGCCTTATTTCAAAGACTTAATTTTTTTCAATAAACACAGCGTAACTGTTATTTTCTTATACTAATACAAACTTGTACATTCATTCTGGCTACATATTTTTGTAGCCCCGTTTGTGTTGAATACAGTGTAATCAGCGATTTACAAGTTTATAAGTAACTGAAAAATCCACAAACTCAGAACGTCAGAACATCTTTCAGCCCCAGAGTGGCCACACACACATAGTCTGTATCTTGTGAGTTTTGGTCACTTTGTATGTGTGAAAATGCTTTTACTTTTACTATTGAGGCAGCATCCCCTTCTGCAGGTGTGTGAAGGGGCAGGGTTGCCTGATTCAGCATGATTGGTGACAAATTGAATAAATGAACAAATCTCGCATTCCTGACACATTATAAAAGCAGCATGGGAGCTTAGGCTGGGGACCAAAGTAACAATGGCGCAAGTTTAAGACTTAGAGCCTTATGTTGAGTGGCCAACACTAAAGGCAAGAACGGCATGCGCGTGGAGTAGTGCCATGCGCTCCAGAGACTTTAAAGGCGGAGCAGTGCCATGCAATCTAGAAACTTTAACGGTGCTTCTTTTAACTCGCCTTTGATCACTGCATGAGAGAGACCCTGAACCACATTCCTTTCATAGAGTTGATGGATCATCACTGTCCTTCCATGTTTTAATAATGTGTTGGAGGGTTCTTAACCCAACTGCAGTAACTTTAAATCCCATTAGTTGTTTTCTCTGTTTGGCCAATAATGTAGGCCAATAATTCGACTCTTCTGAAATGTCAACTTTTTTCAGAATGCACTATATCAGTATTTTGAGATACCGCCCCTGATAACCTCAAAATGATGACAGCCTCCAGACTCCCCAGCATGTTGCTCAGCAGATAAACAGTGACATCTTCCTGAGCTCTTCTCTGTATCCACATTACTGCTCCGCAGCCTGAACACTCTCATTTGGACCAAGCCTCACAGTTCATTCTAGAGTTGTTCTTTTTATGCAAGATATCATATTTGTTTCTAACAACCTTTTTTTTTTTTTGGCCATGTCAGGTACAAGAAAAGTTATGCTTAATCTTACAAAAGGTAAATTTTACCACAACCAGAATATTATAACCAAAAAACAACAATAAACAATATTTCTTAGTCTATGACCCATTTTTTTTTTATTGCTCAGTCATGTTTTGGGAGTTGGCTAAAATGCATTAAAATGATGTTAATCATATTGAATATTTTGTGCAGATATGTCACTCTATACTGCACAATCCTGCGCCATATGTGTGTTTATTAAAAAACTGCTAAATAAATAATGGCTAAAATATATTAGTATTTTGAGATTAATTTGTTTACGAACATTTCCACAAATTTTGTTTCAGGACTGACATGGCTTTTATTACATAAACGTCAACCAATTTTGGTTTAAAAACATTTATACATGAATTAATAATGTAGTTGTATAATTAATACAATTATACAGCTACATAAAAGTGTTACACTGCACTTACATAACACATCCAGGAGTGTTGGTGTGGAGTTGTGCTGTCCCAGCTGGTTGTGAGCAGTGCAGTAGTACAGTCCGCTGTGCTGGGAGTTGATGTCGCTGATGCTGTAATTCTGGCCTGTTGTCAGCAGTGTGTTTGCAGCTGCTCTCTTCTTAAACCAGGTGTAGGTAAGAACAGGAGGGTTTGCATCACTGCTACAGCTCAGAGTCACTGAATCCCCCTCCACTGTGTCTCCAGAGGAAAGAACCACTGCTCTGGTGTTTTTAGGGGAATCTGATTAGAAATAAAACACCTGAATCAGTTGGTGTGTGTTCAGGATCAGCATTTCAAATTCAAAATCAAAATTTTATTCGTCACATACAGATGGAGCCACGCCAAATAGCCGCGGCCGTGTGAATGGCGTACGAATGGCGTACGGCTGCCCTATGCACGCCATAATCCCCCCTCCTTTTCCTTCGAGAAAGGTGTGTCAAGATTTCACAGTAAACACGCCCATTCAAGCCCTATTTATGCATTTACCTGGTTCCACCACTAGATGGCACTTCGTTCTTAAGGACACGTTAACACACGCCAGCAATTTAGCTGCGCTGAGTTGCAATCACGTGATTTTAACAACCCACCCCCACCCCCGCCGAACTGACGCTGCCAAACTGCACTAGAGATGAAGATGGCGGATTAATGGACTATTCGCGGTAAGTGTTTTAATTTATAAAATTTGTTTGGGATTAGTTTACAGTTTATTTCCCAGTTTAGTTTTTTTTATCGGCCGTTTAAAAATCACTGGCAGCACCAGCAGCGGTCAGATGTAACTTTAGATAACTTAATGATCTGTTTACCAAGTCTGGAGTTAACATTACAGCTTACTGTCAGTGTCACAAACTCACAATGTCACTCCAGTTTAACTAAAAAGACACTAAAGCTTTAAAAATACTATTAATGTCCATATTACAAAAGCTGCACTACCGGATGAAGAGTGTTTGTGCTCTATAAAAATGTCTTTAGAATCTGACCGCGTGTTGTCTGGATAAATTCAGCATTTATTTATTCTTTGGGTAAGAGTTAATCTGCAGGTTATTTCTGTGAATATAATGTGATGCAGTTCATGAAGGACACAAGCTGAGGATAGATGTACAGGAGCTCGCGAGCTAAACGCTCATAACCAGGTTCATATTTTTCTCAATTTTGCCGTGACTTTGCGCGGTAGCGCGAGCGCTTAGTTACCGAGATGGATAAAAACCCTGAAGTGTTTATCAGTTGGGGAGGGGGAGGTGTGTAAGGAGGTGTGCGTGTGTGGGGAGGTGTGGGGTGCTTCAGTTCTTGGGAAGTTATCGTTTGGCTTCAGATATGAACTAATATATACGAGTGTTATATCGCCTAACTTATTTGTATGAAAAGCGCATTAAGTAAATTCTCGGTTAATTTAATGCAGACAATAATACAGACAGACCGGGGATAACATAGTTAACAAAGTTCAATGGTTAAAGTTATCCCAGTTTATTTACATTCCAAAATTCCCCAAAACAGTATTTTACACACTCTGTGGTGTAGGTTTACTAATCTTTTATATTTTTACAACTAGATATTCTGTAAAGTTTATTTATCTTTGTCTTCACTAAATTCTCCTGTTGTCTTTAAGCAGAGCTCTGCTGTGGAGGACTGGGGGGTCAGACGGATGACGGTTGGCCTTTTGGAGCTATTGGAGGAGCCTGAACAAGCTGTTAAAGGGAGCTGTAGGAGGGATGACGTCACAGTGCAACAGCTTTAGAATGATATTTGGTCAGGTCTACTGTATATTCTGAACATTGAATTGCAAAAGTCTGATACTTTAGGGGGGAAACAAAGAATTAAACAATTCCATCTTTATTATTTTTTAAAAATTATATTTTAATATAAAAGACCCAGACAGGTTAGCAGCTGGTGTTATCCGGGTATTTTAATGACCTTTAAGCAAAAATTAAACATGTTTTCACCTGTTTTATACAAATTATTGTTTTACCTTTGACTAGTTTTGGAAGAATAAATTTTATTTTTAAAGTCATGTGTGCGTTTTTTAATTGTTGGGGGATTGTTTGTGTATTTAAAAATACATTTACTTAAACCAACAACTTCAATGTGCAAAAAATGTGACCCGACGTTTTAAATAGTCAAAGAGTTGGGCTAATAATAATGATAATAATAATTATTATTATTATGATTATTATTATTATTACTGGTTATAGAAACAAACGAAAACAACAGTTAAACACTTGATCATATGTATCTGTGCTAGTTTGTGTTTGTGATTATGTGACCCATAATCATTTTTCTCAGTATAAAATTTTGGGGGGGTTTAAGAACTCCATCAAAAGAGCAAAGACAAACTTAGAAGAAGTGGAAGGTAAGAAACCTCAGTGGAGAATACTGACTATGACATGGTGCTAATTGCTCTGTGTGTGTGTGTGTGTGTGTGTGTGTGTGTTTTCCCGGGGGGAGGGGTACTTCAGACTTACTTGTCTGTGCTCAATAGTTTGTGTTAAACCAACAGAGAAATGTGTGGGGCGGGGCATCGTTAACTACGTCATCGCGAGGGATAACATTCCGTGCACGGATCGATCATGGTCCTGTCACGGTCCTGTCATGGACCTATCATGCTCCAAGCGACTGTTTGACATGGCTCCCACTGTACACAGTCATACACAGTATAAGATCAGATCGTATAAGATCATATTGGCAAGATAATGTGCAAGATTGCAGTTTAAAATTTGCAAATGTGCAATGCTCCGTGTGTGACCGTATGTGTGTGTGTCCTAGTAAAAAGTAAGGTTTCAGTCCAGAGGTGTGCAAAATGTGCAAGCGTGTGAGTGTTAGTGTTATATGCATATATCAAATATCTCATTTGATATAAGAGATATTTAATATATGCATACAGTACTGTGCATATATCAAGGCACCATTATTAATTGTAGTACAAACTGTATATATACTGTACAGTAGATAGATAGAGTGTCACGGTGTGCGCCTGTTATGGGCATGCACCCAAATCTAATATCGCTCCTTGCTTACTAGCTAGGCGGCATCCCCTTCTGCTAGTGTGCGAGGAATTAGGCACGGCTGGTGAGCTATTTCTGTTAATGATCTTGGGCTTTTCCCTGCGCTATAAAGTAAAGTGGGGAGTGTAGCTCGTGGTCTGTTGGGGATACTGGACTGAAAGTGCTATGCACTCGGTAAAACGCAGCAGAACACCATGCACACAGGGCAATGAAACAAGCTCCAGGGACATCAAAGAGGCGAGTGAAAATGCGCCTCTGATCTCCGCTACAAGGACAGCCACGAGCTCACTGCCGGAGCTCCTGGGACTCTTTAGCTCTCAATGGAGCCGGATATTGTGACCCTGGAGGGGAAGGCCGAAAGGAAGTACACATCACTGCCCACCAGACCTGCACTTGCACAACACTCCTTCCCTTTCTTTCCATCCTCCCATCTTTAACCCTTTTCTTCCCCATTTTCCTCAATAAATGACCCTTTTTCCTGTAAGACCTTGCCTCGTGTCCATGCTTTATGGTGCTGCCCGTGCGACAAAGGGTCGAACCTGTTAGAATATATATATTCATCATGTACAATTTCCAATAACTATTTCCAAACATAGCTCAGCTCAACAATTAATAAAAAAAAAGAAAAAAGATATAATATAATTTGTGACGGCGGGCTTACTGCTAGAGCTCACATATTAGGAAAACCTTCTCACTTGATATGTTACACCCACAGCGCAATGCAGGCGCTCACTCTACAGTCCCTGTGTGTGTGGAAAGGGATGGGCCTCACTGATTCACCTGGGCTGGAGCGCAATTCTCATTTAACATTCTCTGGTCACCCGAGCCTATACATTTGTTTACACTATTGGCCACTGCACAACTACACTTCGTGGTCATCAAATCAAATCAAATCAAATCAAATCAAATCACATCAAATCACTTCAGCACAAATCACTTTAAGCATATTTGCACTGCACAAGTCACTTTTAATATGTGGATTGCACAACCATGGACATAACCATTTTTTTATTACCATTTATTCGGCTGCTCTTATTGTTTTACATTTTTTCATATATTTTCTATATATTTTCTATATTGTGTATTTTGTGTACAGATATTTTATTTTTTAAATTTTATTTGTATATTTTTCATTTTTTTTTTATTCTTCTCTAGTTAAACTTACCCTTTATTTTAATTTTCATATTTATTTCCTATTCATATTCTTAGGTCACGAGCAGTTGTCTAAGCATTTCACTGCATATCGTACTGTGTATGACTGTGTGACGAATAAAATTTGAATTTGAATTTGAAAGGGTTTGCTGGGGAGTAGATTTTTTTCCAAACATAAGTTCATACACATTTTCTATGCTTTCAGACGCTGTGAACTCTGGCTAGAAGGAAGCTGCCTGTTACATGCACTCTTGCACAACCCGCCAGCTCTGCCTTGTCCTGTGGACCTGCATCAACCTCTTGGGCTTCTTTAAACTTGATCACAATGCAGAATTTATCAGCTGTTTTTTAAACACCTGTTAATAAAAACTGTTCGTGTTTGGTGGAACTTTATTTTCATGTTTTTTATCTGTTTTTCAAACCTGTTACACTGGTGGAGAATGCTGGCAAGCCACATTAGAATTCCACAAGTGGACGTAATATCCACACACTGACGTTAGATCTCTGGCTAGGGTTTTAGCTCAGTTGGACGTTGGACCGACTGAGTCAAATTGCAATCAGGTGGCTCCAGCACCAACGCACTGAGTAAAAACAAAGTAAACAGAGCTCCACTCCGCACGCTGTTAGACACAGGCCATCACACTAGCCTACCCCTCAGTGGATCCGTCCAGTGCTCCACCATGCGATCCAATGTGAGACACCTGCATGCATGAGGTGAGGTTCAGGGGTCTGCTAGATGTGGCAAAAAAAAGCCTGCGTGAAGCAGCCTTCACCATTCCAGTCAGTGGTCGAGTAAGTAAACTAACATCCACAAAGTTCTCCCTATTGTTCAACAGCACATGCAAAAAGCACAGAGTGAACAAAAGCATATATGACCCACCAGCACAACCACTAGAAATCCAAATTAGCGTTTGGTGCTGACTTCGCGAACTCGGACTTACCTACAACTAGAAGAAAGCTGCCTGCTATACGCTCTTGTGCACACCCCGTCACCTCTGTCTCCCACGCGTCTCCTGCTCTGTGCTGCTCGGCTCCCCACAACACGACTCTGACAACTCTACCTACTCCGACCTCCTAGGCACCTCCACAACTACTGCTTTGCTCCAGAGTTTAAACCAGAACACAAAGGCTGTTTTAAAGGCTGTTTTATGAACACCTGGTAATAAAGAACTTTCTGTTTTACTTTTGGGTTTTGCATAAGAACAGAAAGGAGAAAGTGTGACCAGAAGAACTCATTCTCCAGTACGATCAGTAAAATCAAACAGCTGTTTTACTTACAGTACTGTGTAAACATGTTTGGGCAAATGCAAAAAATGCAATAAGAAAACATACTTTTGAAAACATTTCTACAAAATAAATTTCACTGAAGAGTAATAAAATAAACACTGTCCGTATTTGGCGTGGAAACACTTTACTGGAAAATAATCAGTAGTGTTAGATTCAGATTTGTGCAGTTTTATAAGTAAAGCAGTTGGAGTTTTTAATGAGTGTGCTGAAGAATATGCCAGAGTTCTACTGGTAGATACTTTGTTTTCTTTCAGACATGCAGATATTTTTCTGCAATGTTATTTATTTATACATTTTCGAGGCATGTTTGGAAATAGTGAATGCTTATGTATATAATAATGCAGGCATAATAAACATAAATTCATTCATTCTTTCAACTTCTAAATCGCTTATACTGCACACACAGGGTTGCTGGGGCATGAAGCCGATCCCAGGGTATGAGGCAGGGTGCACCCTGGGCAGGGCACTTGTCCATTGCAAGACACACAGACACATACACACACACACACACACACACACACACATGAATTTTTTTGGCCAATTCTTACAGGAAATTTGGGAACACCAGTCATCCTAATCTGCATGTCTTTGCTCTGTGGGAGGAAACTGGAGAACCCAGAAGAAACCCACCAAGCATGGGAAGAACACGCAAACTCCATGCACACAGACCCGAGGAAGGAATCAAACGCTGGACCCTAGAGGTGCGAGTGCTAACCACTATGCCTTAGTGCCGTCTCATGATAAACATGTATAACATTTGTACTCAACAGAAACTGATATTAATGATTTACACATATTTCCTCCCAACTTTCAAACTCAATTCCCATATTTATTTTGCCACAAAGCCCTAAAAAAATACAACTAAATTTCATTTAATTGTACTACAGATAATGGTGCCTCAGACACTGATGATAGATAGATAGATAAATAGATAGACTTTATTGATCATTTTTGAAATTGTGTATAGTAGTTATAGATTGAGGAGAGTAAAATCCACACTCACACACTGGAGGAGAGAGGAGACTGTCATGGCCTTCAACAGCACAGCTGTAACTGACCGCACCACTGACTGCAGCTACAGAGCAGGAGGCAGATTTACAGTCAGACACACGCTGTCCGTTCTTGTACCAGATGTAAGTGGGGTTGTTAGACAGAGTGCAGGTGGTGATACAGCTCAGTGTCATGTACTGGTCTCTCCAGTCTGATACTGTAACCTTCAGATCTGCAAAATATAATAAATTAGTTTAATAATTACTTCAGTTCATCTTATCTCTATATTTGTATGACATTACCTGTAACAGACAGAGAGATTCCAGGATCTCCACTGTATTTGCCTGCAGGATCATTAGTAAGGAATCTGAATCTGTATTTTTGAGCGTCTCTCTCTGTCAGGTTAGTGATTCTCAGACTACAGTTATTCTGGGAGCTCTGTGTGTACTGCACTCGGCCCTGATAATCCTCATCCTCCCTCACACCCACAGGCTCACCACCATCAGCCTGCACTTTAAAGAACCACACCACTTTTGTGACTTTTAAACGTTCAGGGAAGGTGTAATAACTGTGTATGTCCACTGATGAGCCAATCAGAGAGCAGATAGTCTGGGTGGAGTAAGTCACACTCCAGCAGCTCTTCTCATCAGGAACACCTGAAACACAAAATGAGAACAGAAATGTAAATCTACTCATGAATCTCATGAGTTTATTGCAGTCTAACAAATAGTTAATCTAACAGGTGCCACATGTGAAATGTTGTAAAAAGAAATTATAATCTCTTGTTTTTCTGAGATCACAAGAACAGAGTGGAAATTGTCCTGTAGATTGTAGATAAATCCACACTGTCTGCTTTTAAATTTTCCCCTTTACGTTAGCATACAGGATGGTAATAAAATAATTATAAAATGATCTTGGTAACTGAAATTTGTTTATAAATCAGTTTAAAATGCTATTAGATGTGCTCTCACATCTTCAACACTGTTCCAAAAATGACTGAGTCTTGTATAAATCTGGCAACCCTACACCCCTGTGCCCCCCCATGCCAGACTCTTACAGATGTCAGGGCAGTTAGTATATTGTAGCGCGGCTTTGTAAGAGCCGATTAGGAGTTTAAAGAATATAGTGGAGACTGTCATCGGATATCCTTTTCAGTTGGATTATCACCCCCGGTCTGCTTCACCACTTCACTCTAGATCCAAAATCATGCGACCGGATTATTACCAACACTTCCAGTGAGGCCGATCCAGCTCTCCCACCTCACACTCCATCATTCATAAATAATCCGAACAATCATTCCACTCACTTACACATCATCTGGTTTTATATATTTTGTACATATTATTATTATTAGTAGTAGTCTTTTTTGTTGTTTTTGCATCTCTTTTGTTTAGTTATTGTTAAATACACTTTGGGTTGTTGTTTATGTTGGTTGTGTGTCTTTTCTTGTTCTGAGCGGCTCGCGCTTCACCAGAGTCTAGATTAAAGATCCTGTTTAGTGTAACCAGGTTATTGAATTATCCACCCGTTACAATATAAACAAAAAATCATTCAAGTTCTAAAATTCATGATTTGGGATTAGATTTAATACTTACATTTATATTTTATGTTTATAATTACTTGTATCATTTATATTTAATATTTATATGTAACATTTAAGTTCAATATGTACATTTAAGGTTTTTTGCAGGTAAAATTTGTACTAAAACATAAAACAAATATTCAGGAAAATAGATAAATATCTAACGGTAATGCAATAGTTTCAATTGGTAACAAAAAGAAATAAAAGAGAAAAGAGTATTAAACATTCGTTGCCCTATAAACATAAACCTGCAGTGAGATGATGACAGAGTGAGTGAAGTGTAAAGTGAGTTCTTACAGACAGCAGGAGAGCGAAGATCCTCATGTCCTCTTACAGCACAGGAGTAGCTGCCTGCGTCCCCACTACTGATATACAGATCATTTCTGTTGTGATTAGTAACACGCTGTCCGTTCTTGTACCAGATGTAAGTGGGGTTGTTAGACAGAGTGCAGGTGGTGATACAGCTCAGCCATTTATTCTTATTACTGCTGTCTGATACTGTAACCTTCAGATCTGCAAATAATAAACATGTATTGAGATTGTTTTCAAATATGGAATTTTATATGCCTAAACTTATTTTTTTCATATTATCCTTACCTGTAACAGTCAGAGAGACTCCAGGTTTTCCAATGTATTTGCCTTTAGGATCATCAGTGTAGAATTTAAAACTGTATGTTTGAGCGTCTCTCTCTGTCAGGTTAGTGATTCTCAGACTACAGTTATTCTGGGAGCTCTGTGTGTACTGCACTCGGCCCTGATACTCCTCATCCTCTCTCACATCCACAGGCTCACCACTATAAGCCTGCAATTTAATGAACCACAACACTTTTGTGACTTTTAAACGATCAGGGAAGGTGTAATAACTGTGTACGTCCGCTGTTGAGCCAATCAGAGAGCAGATAGTCTGGGTGGAGTAAGTCACACTCCAGGAGCTCGTCTCACCAAAAACACCTAAAACACAAAATGAGAACAGAAATGTAAATCTACTCATGAATCTCATGAGTTTATTGCAGTCTAACAGATAGCAAGTAAAATGTGAAATGTTGTACAAACAAATTATAATCTATTGTTTTTCTAAGTTTACAAGAAAAAAATAGAAATGTTTCTGTACATTGTAGATAGATTTAATCCTTTGACTTGGCATACAGGATGTTTGTAGACACTGTTTAGATTTTTTTTGTGATTATTTGAGAATTATTTTATTTTATAAACTGATTTAAAAATAAGCCTTAGACCTCAAGATTATGTTCAAAAAATCAGGCGTCACTGTTTTTAAATTGCATAAACCTGGCAACCCTACACCCCTGTGTTTCCCCATATTCAGCAAACTATACCCCAGATAGCACAGGAACGTCGTGGAGACGTCTGCTAAAGAGCGTATCATCTGGTAAACATCGCGTTCATTTTTTTATAGTCGTATTTTGATCGTCTGTAGATCGCCTGTTTGAGCTGTTAAATGATACATCGTCTTTACATCTTTTTTTTTTTTTATCGGATATTTTACTAGAACGTATAGCACGTTTAAAGACGAACACTACATTACTTTGTAGATGTAAATGCAGGTTCATGTTCCTTTTCCCATTTTCTTTCCTATACACTCAAAAAAAGGAAGTTGGCTACCTGTTACATGTACTAAAATGTAATATGTGTTTTGTACATAATAATTTCATGTTTCCAAATAAACATGAATAAATAATGTTGTATTTGCATGAAATTCAACAACTTAACATGTATTAGATTCAATCATGTTGAGATAAACCAAAGAGATCTTGTCACTATGGAAACCGGAAATATCGGAGCAAACATCATGAGAAGACATCGCGAGAAGAGAACACAGTTTGTTGAGAAGACAAACGTTTGGCGGGCGTGTGGAAAAGGTAAGCAGGAATTAATTCCCATATTTCTAAATAGAAACGAAATACTGAACATAAATGTCACTGCTGTTTAGCGATGTTTAGTCGCGTTATTTTGGTTTAAGCTATTTTTTGTATTTTTAATCACACTTAAAATACCGATGGTTATATGCGAGAGTATTTAATTAAAATAATGGAAGGGGAGTGTTTTAATAAAACAATGTCTATCTGACATGAATCAGACCTTTGGCAGATGTATGAACATTTGATTATCATCGTCTAAAGAGCGGATAAGGGACGTTTTAATTCATTTACCTGTAAAAATACGTAGGCTAAGCGTCGTTCTAACATCGGGCACGGACGTCTCGGCGACATCTGCCAGATGAAAAAGATGACATCGCATAGACGTCTCCCTGACGTGTGTGTGCTATCTGGGACTGTATTTAACTGTATCACAATAGTCTCTACTATTAAAAAGGAAATAAAAGAGTATTACACTTTTTACATTTATTGCCCTATAAACAGAAGCTGGCAGTGAGATTACTGATGAAATAATACTGTAACCTTCAGATCTGCAAACAATCAAGAGTTTGGTGTTATATTAAGAGTCAAACATGCTATTGTTATTGTTGTGTTTATTAGTGCTATCAATTAGTTAAAAATTTGTATCTACTTATTGACGCATAGTTTGTGATTAATCACAATTACATTTTTTAAATGTTCAGATTTACTTTATTATAAACATGCAATGTTGGAAGTGAATGACAAACTGGTTAGAGAAACATTATGTAGTTTTTAATCTCAAATGTTAATATTTAATTAATGTAGGAGTTAAAATCACTTGGATGGGACCGGCACTGCATGCAGTGTTTGGGTAGTATGGGGTCTGGCAACCCACTAATGGTGGGGCTCAAAACCGGATCCTCAGATCCAAAATCCAACAACTTAGATCCTCTTGAGCCACCTCTATCACATCTTACATTTTATGTTCTCTTGTAACAATAGTTCCCTTGAAGGTAGCTCGAGCACACAACTTTGGTTTTATCCAAACTTTTATCTAGAAGCTTTTTATAATAAAAACACTGCACACCTGGTGATGTTTCCTCAGTCATCTTATTATTCACATTAAATGTGCCGTTATTATACAGAGCCGGGTAAACAAAATAGTAATGCGTTAAAATGTGTAGATTAATCAAGCGTGTTAAAGCGTTAATCGTGACACCTCTAGTTGTGTGTGTGTGTGTGTGTGTGTGTGTGTGTATTACCTGTAACAGTCAGATGAACTTCAGATGAGGCTGATATCCAGTCACTTCTCTGTCTTTTAAATCTAAACTTATAAACTCCAGAGTCACTCACACTCACATTCCTCACTGTCAGCTCACAGTCAGACGTCACTGTGCTTACAGACACTCGTCCTGAGTATTGTGGATCTGTGCTCAGGTCTTGTGGTTCTCCTTCAGAGCTCTGGACTCGATACCACTCTCTCTGTGTGACACTGGAGTGATCAGGTGTTGTAAATGTACAGGGGATTTTTACTGTAGATCCAGAAACAACACAGAGACTCTGAGAGGAGAGAGTTACACTGTGCTGAGCCTGAACTCCTGACACACACACACACACACACACACACACACACACAAAAAAAGCACAAATTAATATTAAACACATAAAGCAATGACTCATGCACTGGACAGTGAGAGTGTATTCACACTTTTAAACACTGCTGCTGTTCTCAGTCACACACAGCACGAGAGCCAAGAACGTGTGAAAACGCAGAAAAAGTTCATAAACTTCATCCAGGTTTATAGAACAGTACCAATAAACGTACAGTACATAAAGGTGCAGGACATAAATGTATTATTTTCCACATTAATATTAAAATATAATATTTTGATTTATGTATGTTTTAGTAGAATTCACACTTTTAATTTTAAATGCTCAAACACTTCCAAACACACAGACATGTTGAGAGCTTTCCTGAACTGTTACAGTAGTGACACAACAGCACATAAAACCAGTAGAAAGAGCTGAAATATGTGAAAAGTTTACCTGTCAGTAACATGAGGATTGCTGCTACTGTAATATTTCTCCACATTCTGTAAAACACGGTGACATCAGCCTTCAGACAGCTGACACTTGAAGATCCACCAGGTGTAGAGTTTAGACCAAAAATATCCTTATAAATACAAAACAAATCGATCTTACACTTCTAATGAACTTTAACTGCATTAATCAGCCTGTTCCTCCTTCACTCGTACTGCACTTGTAAGCAGTTATGAGCTTCTACACGACACTAGCAGTAGATACAAAAGTAAAGTAGTGCATTTAGCACTGTGTTATCACACCTCTCTATTTCAGCTTGGTCTCCTCCTTTTCTTTACATTAGAACAGACATACAGACGTGTGATTAACGCCTCTTTCTTACTCCGTCCTCATCTCTATAGGCGTCTCTATAGAGCTCTTGCAGTCACGTGATTGAAAATCGAAACATCCGCCATTTTGTTGAGCAGTCGTGTCTGCCACAGATAACACCTCCAAACTAGATAATGATGAATCACTGAATAATTTTTTATTTAAAGTTTCAATGTTTGGTGTTTGTTGAGCTGCCAGTGATCCAGAACACCTCGGCCCTCTGGACTTGCCTGACTCATCCTGTTGCCCCGCTTCGGGTTGGAGATCTCATTGCATTGAGGTATAGTGTGGTCTGCTTGGGATGCAAGTGGTGACTGGGGACGGTTCCACTTTACCATAAAGATGGTCCTTGCTATACATCTTCTATAAATAGTTGTTTAATCTGGGAAACTGGGTCGAGTATTGTTTGTATTTACTGTCACCCTGTGGGCATTTAGTTTAAGTTGTATTTTAATTTATATTTGAATTTAAGTTCTGTCCTGTGTTTATAGGAAGGCTCTAGTTTTGTTTATGTTTTGGGTTCGTTGTGTTTCAGTGTGTGTGGAGCTGATTCGGTATCGTGAAATGTTAAGTGTTAAAGTTTATGTAAGTATTATTGGTTGTGTCCCCCTGTTGAGATATCACCGTGTGTTTAGCTAAGTGCATGTTTAGCTAGAGTGCATGTCCCTGGTCTCTCTGTGTCTCTAGTCTTGTCTTGTCCCATTTTAGCTCCATGCTTAGGTTTCGAGACTCGCTCATGGCCTCTTGTCCCGCTCTTCGCCATAGAGCATGTGTCATGTGTGTAAAGCCATAGAGCCTGTGTTTCAGCAGAGAGCCTGTGTTTCGCCCCATATGCTTTATGTTATCGTTTGTTGTTTGTCTCCGTTTTGGTTTCTTTATTGTTCATGTTTTTTTATTAAAAGCCTCTTTTTGTTTAAAACACCCCTCTGTGCCTATGCCTGTCCTGTGTGCCCACTACAACAACAGCCTATACCACCCGATCGTGACAGCTTGGTGATGTTGATGTGTGAGCTGGTCACTCCTGTTGCTTCCTGCAATAAATTGTGTGTATGTATGGTTCACATTGGGGTGATTTTTACTGTAGATATTTACTGTCCCGTTTAATCCACAAATTTAGCAGAAAGCCTGAGTGGGTAATTCATTTAAGTGGATTCGGGTAATTTAATTACATTGTGAAAAAAAAATCATGATCTTGATTTATACATACTGTACATGCGATCTCATTTCTGAATGACATTGATTCACCTGTGTGTGTTTCCCTGCATTCAGATCACGCAGCATTCATGAGTTCACTTATTATCTTGAAGACAATCCCGGATTCCTGTATCAGTCAAGGTCACTGATTTCACTCAAACAGTGTAACACGAAACACCAAAAAATTAAATGTTGAATTTTTCACGAGAAAAGATTGGAAACATAATCGCTACATCCAAACTTGTGTTGAATTGAGATGAACCTTACTTATGGCCACCGCGCGTAATCGCGCAGGTGGGATAGGGGTGTTACATTTTCTTTGGTTGTTGCGTTTATCAATGTTTTTTTGTTAGAAGAAAAAAAAATAGAGCATTGTGTGAAAATTGTGATCTCACATTTTTTTCAAGGCTTCTGCAGCCCTAATAGTGAAATTCTATGTGGTACTTATAAGTTAAATTTATTTATTGAATTATTGTATCATATAGTTGTCCCGGTGAAAATAGGTGTTCTGTATGGACCCAAATTCACACCTCTTGCCTACTCGGTGAACGTACCTGGGTGCTCTGGTTAAACCATTATTATTAGCATTATAATTTGATGTCCTTGGGTACAATTCCCCAGGTGGTGTAATAAGCTATTTTTTTTAAAGAGGGGTCGTTGGAGTTAATACTTTTAGTATAAGCCCCTTTATCTTGCAACGTATACATTTGTGAAATTTATTGGAAAAAATTAATGTTTAACATACCATAAACACATACCATAACCATAAACATACCAAAGAATTCCGAAACTGGCTGCACTCACGATGAGCCCAGCAGTGTTGCTGATTTAAACCAAGTAAATGTTAAGTCAAAGATTAAGGTAAAGCATTGAAGACCACAATGGCTATGTTTACACAGTCAGGTAAATGTGGCCCAATTCCGATTTTTTGCTCATATGTGACACATATCGGATATGTTCTATGTCCGTGTAAACAGGGAAAAAAACGCATGCATTCCGATATTTCGAGATGGGTTTCAGGCCTCGTTCATATGTGGAAATAAATCAGATATAAATCAGATATGTGCTAATGTGATTGTCGTGTAAACAGACAGATCGGATTTCCTGAGTCAGTGTATTCTGTACGGCATTAAAACTGTGACTTCCTCGCGGTTTAATGACGTAATGTTATTCTCCAGTGGAAGCGCGTGTGGAATTATAACATCGCAGGTGACATGGAAAAGGAAAAGCACCCAGCCCCCTCTTTTTTAATGCTTATTTGGGCTAAATAACATTAAGAAATCAGTATTTGGTGAATGAATCATATGCGCAAGCTGCAATTATGTCTTTTTTTTTCCTCCTTCTCCGTTTTACAACCATGGTGACGTTTCGTGAACTTTGCATGCTGTATATCGCAGAGCGTTAAGCATATTTCACCTTTGTCTATCTTGGCTAGTGTGTAGCGCAAGAACCTCCCTTTAAGTATGCGCGATGTTTCAGATGGTATGGCAAGTGTAAACACAAATACAAACAAAGGCTGAAACAGGAAGTTCCGGTTCAGAGGGAGGTCGCGCGCTGGACGGACCAATCGGTGGCCGCGTTACAAGACGCACTCGATGACGCAGACTGGGACATGTTCAGAAACAGCTCCGATGATGACGTTAGTGTTTTTACGGAAGCGGTTGTGGGATTCATCGGGAAACTAGCGGATGATACCGTGGAAAAAAAGACTATTAAAACGTTTCCCAACCATAAGCCGTGGGTGAATAAAACCATCCGCGACGCTCTGAGATCTCGCACCGCTGCCTACAACACGGGACTCGCGTCGGGGGACATGAAACCATATAAGGCTGCATCATACAACGTCCGGAAGGCGGTGAAAGAGGCGAAGCAGTGCTACGGGAGGAAACTAGAGTCACAGCTCCAACAGAGTGACTCTAGGAGCCTGTGGCAGGGATTAAGGACAATTACGGACTATAAAGCACCAACAACCAGTATGACAAACGTGGACATGACTCTGGCAGACGAGCTGAACACTTTCTATGCTCGCTTCGAGGCTGCAGCTAAAGACGCTAGCGATGCTAATGCTAGCGGCGCTAATGGCTACAGACAGGAAGTCACTGCCAGCACCAGAAGCGCGTTCATCATCACCGAGCATGACGTGAGGAGAGCCTTCAAGAGAGTGAACACCAGGAAAGCAGCAGGACCAGACGGCATCCCAGGCCGTATTCTCAGAGCCTGTGCAGACCAGCTAGCACCTGTGTTCACTGAGATATTCAACATCTCTTTATCTCAGTCGGTGATCCCCACATGCTTTAAAGAGTCCATTATTGTTCCTGTCCCAAAGAAACCACATCCTGCTTCTCTCAATGACTATCGCCCTGTAGCCCTTACCTCAGTAGTGGTGAAGTGCTTTGAACGCCTGGTCAGAGACTTCATCATTTCTTCACTACCAGACACACTGGACCCACTACAGTTTGCATACCGTCCAAACCGTTCCACGGACGATGCAATCTCACATCTCCTCCATACATCTCTCACTCACCTGGACACTCGGAGGGGGAATTATGTGAAAATGCTCTTCATCGACTACAGCTCTGCATTCAATACCATAATTCCCTCCACACTCACCACCAAGCTGGAGCACCTGGGACTCAGCTCATCCATGTGTCAGTGGATCTCCAATTTTCTGACTGGCAGACCACAGGCAGTAAGGATGGGCGGGCATGTCTCAGCCTCCATCACTCTCAGTACTGGAGCCCCCCAGGGTTGTGTTCTGAGCCCCCTGCTGTACTCTCTGTACACCTATGACTGCGTGGCCACTACCAACTCCACCACCGTCATCAAGTTTGCTGACGACACTGTCGTGGTGGGCCTGATCACCAACAACGATGAGACGGCCTACCTGTAGGAGGTTGGAAATCTGGAGAACTGGTGCCAGAGAAACAATCTCCTCCTGAACGTCAGCAAGACAAAGGAGCTGGTAGTTGACTTCAATACAAAGCAGGTGAGGAACTACCAGACCCCCATCATCAACAGGAGCCCAGTGGAGAAAGTGGACAGCTTCAGATACCTCACGCAGGACCTGGCATGGTCCTGTCACATCAACACCGTGGTAAAAAAGGCCCGGCAGCGTCTCTACCACCTCAGACGCTTGAGAGACTTTAGATTTCCCTCCAAGGTGCTCGGGAATTTCTACTCCTGCACCATAGAGAGCATCCTGACGGGAAACATCACGACCTGGTTCGGGAAAAGCACCATGCAGGACAAACGAGCTCTACAGAGGGTGGTGCGATCAGCTGAGCGCATCATCCGCACCGAGCTCCCTGACCTGCACTCAATCTACACCAAGCGGTGCTGGACCAAGGCCAGGAAGGTCGTGAAGGACCTCAGCCACCCCAACAATGGACTGTTCACTCTGTTGCGGTCTGGGAAGCGATTCCGCTCCCTAAGGGCCAACACAGAGAGACTGATGAGGAGCTTCTTCCCGCAGGCGATAAGGTCTCTCAACCACACCACTATGCAGAATTAACACAATATTTTCACAATTTTCACAGTCAATCAATCAATCTTTATACATCCATGGACACTATGGACAACTCCACGCACTACATCTTTATGTTTACATTCTGGACCATTGCACAAAGACACTTTAATAACCTTTGCACAAAGTCACTTTTTCTATGCATATTTGCACACCATTATATTTCTATTTGTACAGTACATTTCTATTTTCAGTTTCTATTTTTAGTTCTATTTTTCCTAGTTCAATTTTATTTATTTATTTTTATATCGTATTTCTTTTATTCATATTTATTACTTATTATAAGCTTTAATTCTCTTTTTAAGGTCACTGGCAGTCGTGTAAGCATTTCACTACATTTCGTACTGTGTATGTGACAAATAAAATTTGAATTTGAAATTTGTATCGGAGTCATAGTTGAAAGAATGTGTAAACAGACGGTCAAAAAAATCAGATATAGGCAACAATTCAGAAGTAGGCATCGAGACCTGCAGTGTAAACGTAGCCAATGTTGATGTGGTTTATCAGCCATTTACAAGAAAATACTGATGCACTAACATTTAATGGGTCACAGGTGTGTGTAAGTGTAGATGGAGAGGTCGTCTGTAAGAGGTGCCTGAGTGGGCTTTAACACAAAAATATCCACACACTGACAGGTCGAATGAAACCCTTAAAAACACAATGCAGTTTGCACCCTGTCTACAATAGTCAGCACTGGTGGATGTAATTGATTAGATTTAAAATTTTCAGTCACATTGTTTAAAAATAAACTTTTATTGTATAAAATTTTATTCTTTTGACTATGTAAAGCTGCTTTGCGGCAATGAAAATTGCTAAAAGCGCTATACAAATAAAATTGAATTGAATTGAAAAATTGTGTGTTGTGTAAAATTGCAGTCACACTTAACACGTTTGTTAAAAAATTAACTTTTTATCTTGCCTTTCCTTTTTTCCTACACCATGTTCTCACAGCACCTTTAATTCCTAATTTTATAACATTTTTACAGAGTTTTTATCTTTAATTTATATCCTAAATCACATGGAGTTTGCATGTTCTCCCTGTGCTTGGTGGGTTTCCTCCGGGTACTACGGTTTCCTCCCACAGTCCAAAGACTTGCAGATTAGGTTAATTGGTGTTCCCAAATTGCCCATAGTGTGTAAATGAGCGTGTAAGTGTGTGTATGTGTGCGTGCCCTGCTATGGATTGGCACCCTGTCCAGGGTGTATCCCGCCTCGTGCCCTAAGTCTACTGGGATAGGCTCCAGGTCCCTGCGACCCTGAATACTGGGTAAAGCGGTATAGACAGTGAGTGAGTATATCCTAAATCAGTTGCATTCAGTCCTTGTTCTTTTGACTTGGATAAATAAACTCCTCTTGCTGTGACGTCCCTGTAACTATCTAAATGAATAGCATGCACGATTTCTTTAATTGGCTTATACAGTTTTTTCATCCACATTTCAGCTCAAGGTTGGATTTGTTATGGCTGTTTTTTCCCCAGTTAAAAGCATATCTTGGTTTTTCATTCTTATATATCATACGGTATGTCTTAATGGCGGAGTGGCAAACACACACACACACACACACACATACACACACACACACACTGCTTCTGTTAAATGAGGCCTGACATACTTCATTAGGTTTTATTTCTTGTATTAGGCTCCTTCTGATGTTTATCTGTGCCTCTGGAGTTTAAAGGTTAAATAAAACTTCTCTCATAAATATTTTTTTAAAATTATTTTGCTCAGTACATCTACTTAATTGTATTAAAATACTTAATATTACATTTCAAATAATCAGGATTGGTCCTACAGTATGTTGTGTAACAAGGACTGTACTGCTGTTTAAAGATGCTCTTTAATATAAAATAAAAAATAATTATGAAAAAAAGCTTTTGAGAGAGTTAAAAAAATATTTTTAACGCTCTACTGTAATATGTCAGACACAGTAAAATTCATGTTGATTGAGGTTAGAATTTCTGGCTTTATTATTAACCATCATTAACTACAGCTTTACACACACACACACACACACACACGTGATCGGACAACAGCAAACAAACTCGTAAAATGTTTACACAAAATACAGAAAGATAAAAAATGAAGTAACAAGAAACTTAACCAACAGATCAGAACTGACTGAATTAATCAGTGATTATTTCCCCATGAACAACGTGATCAAGTGAGTGAAAAGATGATGATTAGAAAATGATGGAGGGATGAGTATAGATTAAAATATAAAGGATTATTCTAGATCACTATACACAGGATATACATTATGTACGTGTTTATAATAAATCAAATGTTACAGAAGACGACTGAGACACAAAAGGAGCTGCTCAAATAACAACTGAATGATTGTAAGAGCCATATTTCATTTTATGATCCTGTTGTCGTGTTTAATTAATATTTAGTAGTTAAGCATTCACTTATAATCCTTAGTTGTTGTGTGTGACGTCATTCCACAATTGCGTAGTTGCATGATTATTACTCACGGTACAAGTTGTTAAGATGCAGAAGTTTTGGACAACACAAGCTTTTGACCGTAATCTAACACAGCCATTACTGGAAATACTTTTCATCAAGATACAGCAAATAAGTTGTTGTAATCATAGTGGATATTTGCAAGAAAACTGTAAGAAGTGTTGAACCTTTGATGTTAAAAATAAACGAAGGAACCAAAGGAATTCATGGACGTCCGAGTTGTGAGTAAACGAGTTCAATAAGAAAGATACACGTCAGAACTTGTGGAATAACATGCCCATACAATTATATTTATTGAAGACAGAAATGAGTCCTTTGTGACGTCTTCATGCTGTTTAACTCTATTCCTAAAACTCTCACCCTGAGCATCTTTCCTGTGCTGTTCGTGATGCTAAAGGTGAAGTCACTAACCAAACTCAACTGTTATTATTCTCCAGTTCTTTAGTACTTCTGAGTTTAGCCACACCCTGAAACACACACACACATCACATTATACTCTCTTTTGACACACTCACTGTCTATTCACTTGTTATCAAAGGACAAGGTTACAGGTTTTGAATATCTGTATGTGTCACTCGTTAAAAATGCACTAAAATCTTTTAATAAACATTGTTATACATTTTAAAGTATTTTATCCAGGAATGATAATCAAAAAAAAGAACTACAGATACAAAACAAATCCATAACATCAGGATCAGTCTAAGCTACAAGTATAAGGCTGGAAATTGAATCTGATATGCAAGATAAAATAATTAATACTGCCTCCTATACCTACACCACTGCGTAGGAGAAACGTAATCTTGTAATAAAAAAAAAAAAAATCATAGCTAGTCTTAGGAAACTGCACCATCTAGTGTCAGCCTCAGTAAATACATTTATTGATGTCAGTCTGGTGAAGCAGGTGTACACACTTACCATCAGTGTGTCATAATCAGAGGACATGGCTGCAGGGTTCAGGGTTGTGTAAGTGTCACTGGCAGAGCTTTTAACATTCTAATGGGGAAATAAGAGTTTAAAGAACTGAATGTGTTACCTACATTTTATATTCAAAAAACATACATACACACACACACACACACACACACACACACACACACAGGACAGTATTCATACAGTACCTGCAGTGTGTCATAATCTGGAGACACAGTCATGAGGTTCAGTGTTGTGTATGTGTCATCTCCAGGTGTTGGAACGCTCTGAGAGAAATAAGGAGAAAATGACTTTACTGTTTATTCAACAACTTTATACAAACTTTATGTAGGGAAAGTCATGCCTTTCACCCACACTCACCTGTCCACTCTCACCATTAGCTGAATTCAACCTCCTTTTCCTGAAAAGCAGGAAGCACATGTTTGTTATTTTAATGAGTATTTAATTGTAAATCATGTTTCAAACATACTTAGTGTGTTTATGTTTACATACCACATCCACAGAGCTCCTGGGATGAGTGTTAATGCCAGGAAGACACCCAGTCCCACCATGATGAGCTTTAACACTGTGTTCTCCCCTGAGCCTTCAGAAACTAATCATCAGAACCAGTTAATCTCAATTTGTGATCAAAACCCTTTTTATTAGGATTACACAATGTTGGAATTTTACCCCCAGTGTTGATCATTGAGAGACACCTTTGTTCCTGCAGATATTTATTGTGCTTAATTGCATTA
Source organism: Clarias gariepinus (assembly GCF_024256425.1). Lineage (NCBI taxonomy): Eukaryota > Metazoa > Chordata > Actinopteri > Siluriformes > Clariidae > Clarias > Clarias gariepinus. The sequence continues at coordinate 43,036,315 of NC_071102.1, read as the reverse complement.
AATCTCTCACTCACTCATCATCTGTACCACTAATCCTGTAGAATGAAACTTAACCCAGAGGACATGGGATGCTAGATGGGATACACCCCATGTCAGGTCACCCAACCACACACATTCACACACTCACTCACACACACTACAGGCAAATTTAAAAAGCCAGTTAGCCTACCACGCATGTCTTTGAATGGGAGAACATTCAAACTGCACATACACAGACCTGAACCAGGAATCAAACCTTCAACCCTGGAGGTGTGAGGCCACAGGGCTAACCACTACACCACCATGCTGCCTGGCATTGAATCGCATATCACTTAACTATATAATCATCTTTCAATGTAATTTTTTAATGAGGGTTTTTTTCTTGTTTTCACCCACAGCACAGGTCAAATATCTTTATTTTGGTGCATTTAGGGAACAAAAATGCATTAACATTTCAGATTTTCATTTAATTAACATTTCATATTTTTGTTTTGTCATTCTTAAATAAACATTATTAGAATATAAACAAAAACTGAAGTTGAAAAGTCACAAAGTAATTACATCTGATTTTTTTTTTAAAACTTAGTTCTTATTGTTTTGATGTAATGTTTTAATGTTTCTTCATTCCACAATGAGTGGTCTGGGATTTATGCAAATTTATTGCAGAAACATTATTCAGGTTCTTAAAAATCTATCGTTACAAAAAAACTCTGAGACTGCTATTACCTACCTAACACATCCAGGAGTGTTGATGTGGAGTTGTGCTGTCCCAGCTGGTTGTGAGCAGTGCAGTAGTACAGTCCGCTGTGCTGGGAGCTGATGTTGCTGATGCTGTAATTCTGGCCTGTTGTCAGCAGTGTGTCTGCAGCTGCTCTCTGCTTAAACCAGGTGTAGGTGAGAACAGGAGGGTTTGCATCACTGCTACAGCTCAGAGTCACTGAATCCCCCTCCACTGTGTCTCCAGAGGAAAGAACCACTGCTCTGGTGTTTTTAGGGGAATCTGATTAGAAATAAAACACCTGAATCAGCTAATAAATATTTAATATTACTATATTTAGGTGAAATATGTTTTGCATTAAGGCCTAAATATTTTTATTTTTTTATTTATGGACAGTTGTATTATGTTTTCTCTGGAGAATAAACAAACCTGGCAGATTATTTTGAACACATGGGTGTGTCTATAGTAAAACAACTAAATTATAACATTCAAAGAACTTTTTGTTTCAGGTAAAGTGACTGATGTGCCTAACTTTCTTCAGCAGAGCCTCTGTTTTACTGAATAATCCACAACTTTTCATGAATATGTAAGACCTATTGACATGGCTCAGGTGACACCAGGTTTCCCCAGGACTCCTAATGACGTCTTAGCTGTTCACACCTGTACACTTCTAATCCCTCACATTAAATAAGGGTTCACTGAGGCCAGGGAGAGTAACAAACAATAAAGCATGGGTTCTGAAATAAAATAATAAAATTCTTATGCACACAAAAAACCTTCACAGCAAAAATATGTTTTATTATGTCATAACTTAAATAAAGAGGCTCACATTGAAGTTCGCTGTTGAATTGTAAAAGCCAGTGTATATTTAGCGATTAGACTACAGTGGTGTTGTCATGTTTATGGAGGAAGCGAACGCAAACACAGGGTTAGAAATAATAATAATGGTATTTAATGAGTCCCAATACAATAAAAACACAGAACACAACCAAACCAAACACAACGAAAACCGAATGGGGAAAAGCTTCTCCAGGCCGGGTCTGCAGGCGGGAAAAAATGAAGAGTACTTAGGTCACACCAAACAACTGGATTTACAGCCTTGCGAGGAACTCAGCGCTGCCTCTCGGTCAGCCTTGAACTTGAACTTTCTGCGAGAGAACAAAAAGGATCTTCCGCCTGCAGACTCCCTCAGTCCTGGGTCAACACAAAAGACACACAAAGATTAGTCACATGGGAAACACAAGACATGGTGCAACAGTGAACAGACGAGGGGCTACGGGTTCGACTGGAATAAATAGGGACACACACGGGGTAGACACAGGTGCAGGTAATCTAGGAATTAAGGAGGACATGTTACACACGCAGACACACTAGGGGGAGACAAAGCGTGAGCCAGATCTTACTCCCCGGGACTGAGATGGCTCAGATGTGACAGGTGTGAAAAACTATTTGCCCCCTTCCTGATTTCTTATTCTTTTGCATGTTTGTCACACTTAAATGTTTCTGCTCATCAAAAACCGTTAACTATTAGTCAAAGATAACATAATTGAACACAAAATGCAGTTTTTTTTCAGATGTTTTTTATTATTTAGGGAGAAAAAAAATCCAAACCTACATGGCCCTGTGTAAAAAAGTGATTGCCCCCTTGTTAAAAAATAACTTAACTGTGGTTTATCACACCTGAGTTCAATTTTTGTAGTCACCCCCAGGCCTGATTACTGCCACACCTGTTACCCGCTTAAATAGGAGCTACCTGACACAGAGAAGTAGACCAAAAGCACCTCAAAAGCTAGACATCATGCCAAGATCCAAAGAAATTCAGGAACAAATGAGAACAAAAGTAATTGAGATTTATCAGTCTGGTAAAGGTTATAAAGCCATTTCTAAAGCTTTGGGACTCCAGCGAACCACAGTGAGAGCCATTATCCACAAATGGCAAAAACATGGAACAGTGGTGAACCTTCCCAGGAGTGGCCGGTCGACCAAAATTACCCCAAGAGCGCAGAGACAACTCATCCGAGAGGCCACAAAAGACCCCAGGACAACATCTAAAGAACTGCAGGCCTTACTTGCCTCAATTAAGGTCAGTGTTCACGACTCCACCATAAGAAAGAGACTGGGCAAAAACGGCCTGCATTGCAGATTTCCAAGGCGCAAACCATTTTTAAGCGAAAAGAACATTAAGGCTTGTCTCAATTTTGCTAAAAAACATCTCAATGATTTGCAAGACTTTTGGGAAAATACCTTGTGGACTGACGAGACAAAAGTTGAACTTTTTGGAAGGTGCGTGACCCGTTACGTCTGGCGTAAAAGTAACACAGCATTTCAGAAAAAGAACATCATGCCAACAGTAAAATATGGTGGTGGTAGTGTGATGGTCTGGGGTTGTTTTGCTGCTTCAGGACCTGGAAGGCTTGCTGTGATAGATGGAGCCATGAATTCTACTGTCTACCAAAAAATCCTGAAGGAGAATGTCCGGCCATCTGTTCGTCAACTCAAGCTGAAGCGATCTTGGGTGCTGCAGCAGGACAATGACCCAAAACACACCAGCAAATCCACCTCTGAATGGCTGAAGAAAAACAAAATGAAGACTTTGGAGTGGCCTAGTCAAAGTCCTGACCTGAATCCTATTGAGATGTTGTGGCATGAAGGCGGTTCATGCTAAAAAAGCCTCAAATAAAGCTGAATTACAACAATTCTGCAAAGATGAGTGGGCCAAAAGGGGGCAAATAGTTTTTCACACCACTGTATATATTTGTGTTTGTTGCATTTCTGGGGTCATTTATCCGATTCTTGATCAAAACGCTGCTTTTTGTAAAGTAAAAGTGTGCACCGTGGGTTTCAGCCATTTACAGACAACATGCATTGTGCTACAGGTATGTTTTTTTTTTGTGATCTGACTATTTTATAAGTGAAATAAAGCTGCTCACAATTTCACGCACTTTCACTTTGCTAAAGGCAGCATTTAGCGAGTCTATACTGTATTTGTGTTTCATTGCATTTATGGAGGATCAGTCATAATATACTCGGATCACAAAGAGCAGCAACTTTTGAAAAAATAAACAATGTAAAATCAGTAAAATAAATAAAATTAAAGCTGCTCATCTGTGCACACATTCACTTTGTAAAAGGCAGCGTTTATTTAGCGAGTATATATTGTTCTATGTTATCATCTCAATGTTAACACATTTTTCTGTTTTAAGGCAGATATGTTGTTTTTGACATATTTACGAATTATGACATTCACATAGTTAACATTATCAGATGGCCTACTATCAGGAAATAAAATAGATTTTAAGACAGTTTAAACTGAGGCATTGCCATGTCTTTCATTGTTTTGTCCCTGTTAAGACATTACAAAAACTATATAACAAACTTTTTTTTAAGCACGATTTAGCACATCTCATTTCATTATTATGAACATAATTAAAAGCGCATATTGGCACATTCATCATGAAAACTCTATTTTAAAATAAAATTCATATTTGCTTCGGCAATGGAAAGTATTGTTTAATGTTAACTTATTATAGACAATTCTTTGTTGTACTTGTTTTGTTGTACTTTGTCGTGCGAGCATCTTTAAATTTGAACAGAAATAATAGTGAGCCCATACTCGCGTTATTTTTCATATACCTTAAACAACTGAATAGGTTAAAGATGCACATTAAATAAATAGTTGTGTTTCCCTTACACTTGTGCACAAATGTAAATAGCTTTTTTAAAGTCCATACTACCATATCATATATTTGTGTCTATGTCAGGATTAACGTATAGTTAAATGCAAGTGCAGGTAAAGCTGTATGCAGATACGGCCTGGTCTGTTTTGTCATTTCTGCTGGCCTGACAGTCTAATACTGTTTAACTCATATTTTACATTACATGCAGTTTGTAATTTATCAGATACTTAAAAATGTAACCTACGTGTCTATAGGCATATTTAACAACCTGACTTAAAAGCAGTTGTCTGGCTTTTTAAGGTTCTTCTGGCGGATATATTGTGAAGCACATCACATTTACTGTATTTAAATTCTAAAATGATGCTTGCGGGATTTAGCGGCACTCGCTAGGAAGGAAAACGCAAGGAAAAAACGTTCATTCTTAATGGCTACATCTGTACAGTACTGTGCAAATGTTTATCATGTACAAAACCATTTACTATTTCAAAGGGAAAGCTAAATGATCTTTTACATTTTAACAAATTTTAATAGCAATGAAAAATGTGTTGGTGTTGGGAATCGTTTTAGAAATCCGAGCACTTCTCTGCATCATCGTCACTTCTCAGCCTGCACACTCTCATTCCCATTTGCACAGAGCCTCACAGTTTGTTGTAGAGTTGTTTTTTTCATGCAAGATAACTTCTTGGGTTTTAATTTAAAATAATAAAAATTATTTTTGGCCACTTTTAGCTTTGATTACAGTGAGCAATGTTGTGGCCAATTCATGTGAAAAAATTATTCCCTATGATCCCAGAAACTCTCTTTCACAGTTTGATTCCTGGAATCTGCAAGAGCCATTAGGGAAGAATCCATGTGATAACCTGGTGAAAAATTATACTGCTCCGTTTATACTCGCGTGTATGCGCGCACAAGTATCCCTGCGTCAAAAAACAATAAGCGATATCTATCCCCAATCACGTCTAGTATTCAGCACGTTCAGTGTGTAGAGTGCAGGAAGTTTAGACATTCTTCTTCTATCCTTAGCAGTAACTTTACTTGTAATAGGTGTGTATTAGTGAGCACTCTGACAGAGAAGATATTAGCGTTAGAGGAGCGCATCCAGACTTAAGAGCGATTAGAGAGCGTGAGAACAGTGTTATTCCTGTAGTGGAAAGTCTGGGTCCTGCAGGCGGAGATAACCAGGCCCCAACTCCATCATATGTTAATGTATTTAATGTTCTAGATTCTAAATTCTAAAAAATCTGGCTTTGAAATCAGACAATTTAAGAGATACAGATGATAAACTAACCACATCAAATCAGAACCTAGAATGCTTTCCTCCCCTTGAAGAGAGTAAACTAACTTCACACATCTCTCAAATTTGTCAACCTGTAAATTAGATCCTACACCGACACATTTTCTCAAGCAGATAGAACTGTTCACTCAGCAGTGGGTATGTTTCCAAATACTTTAAATTAGCAGTTATTAAACCGCTAATTAGGAAACCTGACCTTGACCCGTCAGCTTTCCATTTACAGGCCAATATCAAACCCCCCCTTTATCTCTAGGATTCTGGAAAAGATAGTAGTGGAGCAGCTATGGTTATATCTACAGTGGTGTGAAAAACTATTTGCCCCCTTCCTGATTTCTTATTCTTTTGCATGTTTGTCACACAAAATGTTTCTGATCATCAAACACATTTAACTATTAGTTAAAGATAACACAAGTAAACACAAAATGCAGTTTTTAAATGATGGTTTTTATTATTTAGGGAGAAAAAAAATCCAAACCTACATGGCCCTGTGTGAAAAAGTAATTGCCCCCTGAACCTAATAACTGGTTGGGCCACCCTTAGCAGCAATAACTGCAATCAAGCGTTTGCGATAACTTGCAACGAGTCTTTTACAGCGCTCTGGAGCAATTTTGGCCCACTCATCTTTGCAGAATTGTTGTAATTCAGCTTTATTTGAGGGTTTTCTAGCATGAACCGCCTTTTTAAGGTCATGCCACAACATTTCAATAGGATTCAGGTCAGGACTTTGACTAGGCCACTCCAAAGTCTTCATTTTGTTTTTCTTCAGCCATTCAGAGGTGGATTTGCTGGTGTGTTTTGGGTCATTGTCCTGCTGCAGCACCCAAAAGCGCTTTAGATTGAGTTGACGAACAGATGGCCAGACAATCTCCTTCAGGATTTTTTGGTAGACAGTAGAATTCATGGCTCCATCTATCACAGCAAGCCTTCCAGGTCCTGAAGCAGCAAAACAACCCCAGACCATCACACTACCACCACCATATTTTACTGTTGGTATGATGTTCTTTTTCTGAAATGCTGTGTTACTTTTACGCCAGATGTAACGGGACACCACCTCCCAAAAAGTTCAACTTTTGTCTCGTCGGTCCACGAGGTTTTTTCCCAAAAGTCTTGGCAATCATTGAGATGTTTTTAGCAAAATTGAGACAAGCCTTAATGTTCTTTTTGCTTAAAAGTGGTTTGCGCCTTGGAAATCTGCCATGCAGGCCGTTTTTGTCCAGTCTCTTTCTTATGGTGGAGTCGTGAACACTGACCTTAATTGAGGCAAGTAAGGCCTGCAGTTCTTTAGATGTTGTCCTGGGGTCTTTTGTGGCCTCTCGGATGAGTTGTCTCTGCGCTCTTGGGGTAATTTCGGTCGGCCGGCCACTCCTGGGAAGGTTCACCACTGTTCCATGTTTTTGCCATTTGTGGATAATGGCTCTCACTGTGGTTCGCTGGAGTCCCAAAGCTTTAGAAATGGCTTTATAACCTTTACCAGACTGATAGATCTCAATTACTTTTGTTCTCATTTGTTCCTGAATTTCTTTGGATCTTGGCATGATGTCTAGCTTTTGAGGTGCTTTTGGTCTACTTCTCTGTGTCAGGTAGCTCCTATTTAAGTGATTTCTTGATTGAAACAGGTGTGGCAGTAATCAGGCCTGGGGGTGACTACAGAAATTGAACTCAGGTGTGATAAACCACAGTTAAGTTATTTTTTAACAAGGGGGGCAATCACTTTTTCACACAGGGCCATGTAGGTTTGGATTTTTTTTCTCCCTAAATAATAAAAACCATCATTTAAAAACTGCATTTTGTGTTTAATTATGTTATCTTTGACTAATAGTTAAATGTGTTTGATGATCAGAAACATTTTGTGTGACAAACATGCAAAAGAATAAGAAATCAGGAATTGGGCAAGTAGTTTTTCACACCACTGTACGTCCATAGGAATGGCATAAATGAACTGTATCAGTCAGGATTTAGGCCTCATCACAGCACAGAGTAAACACACTTGGTAAAGTAGTAAATGACCTCCTATTGGCCTTTGATCAAAGTTGCGTCACTATACTTCTGTTATTCAACCTCAGTGCAGCGTTTGACACTATTGCTCATAGTATTCTCCTTCAAAGATTAGAAAATGTAGTAGGAATTAAGGAAACGACCCTCATGTAGCTCAGACCCTATTTGACCGATTGTTATCAGATTTATGCAGATTTAAATGGTGACCATTCCCCATGTTCTCAAGTGGAATTTGGTGTTCCACAGGGTTAAGATTTAGACCCACTGATTTTTTTCTCTTTACTTGCTTCCTCTGGGCAAAATAATTCATAAGCATGGTATTAGTTTTCATTGTTATACTGATGACACACAGTTATACGTCTCAGCAAAACCAGACGACAAAAACCAGCTTACTGAAGTTGAGCAATGTGTGCAGGACATAAAAGATTGAATGTTAATTAACCTTCCTTTTGCCTAATCCTGACAAGACAGAACTTCTAGTCATAGGACCACAAGCAGCTAGAAGTAAGCTTTCTGATCACACTGTAACTTAATACAACGAAAACGAAATAAATGGCCTTTCTGTTCCATCAAGTGTAACAGTGAAAGAGCTCAGTGTGATCATAGATTCCAGCCTTTCATTTGAAGCACATTTACTGTAGATAATATCACCAGGATAGCATTCTTTCACCTCAGAAATATTGCCAAGATAAAAAATTTATTGTCACTAAACGATGCAGATAAACTAGTTAATGCTTTTATCACCTCTAGGTTGGACTATTATAACGCTTTACTGTCTGGTTGTTCCATTAGGTGCATAAACTGGATTCAATTAGTCCAGAATGCAGCTGCGAGAGTCCTCACTAGAACCAGAAAATATGAGCACATTACCCTTATCTTATCCACACTGCATTGGCTTCCTGTAAAATTTTGCATCGATTTTAAAATACTACTATTGATGTAAAAAGCATTAAATGGTCTCGCACCGCAGTATCTGAGTGAACTGCTAGTGTCTTACGATCAGCCACGCCTACTTCGATCAAAGGATGCAGGCTTCTTGTCAGTACCATGTATTATGAAAACTGGAGCAGGGGACAGAACTTTTTCTTACAAAGCCCCAAAGTTATGGAATAGTCTTTCAATTTATGTTTGAGACTCAGGCACAGTCTCAATGTTTAAGTCTAGGCTAAAAACCTATTTATTTATAGGGATGTCAACAATAATCGATTCGGCGATGCATCGCGATGCGGGGCATGAACGATTCAGCATCGATGCGGCAAAGTGCCATAATCGATTATGTCACTGTTTATTTTCTGGCGGAAAATAAAGTTGTGAAGTTTCAAATACTTCCGGTTCTGGGGGAATAACAACAACAACAACGAGCAAGATGGCTGAGGCGGAGGGAGATGACCGCGATAGACAGGTTATTAAAAACGCACCAAAAGCTTGGAAAGCGGACATCTGGGCACATTTCGGATTTCATGAAGTGAATGGAAAACACATCAAGCTGTGATGGTGATGTTGAACTCAGATGGAAGAAGTTGTTTGTTTGAACAAATTTGGTAGTAGGCTAAGCCTACACACTATTTTTGGTTTACATTACTGTATTTCACATCCTGATATTTTGTTGTATACAGTTGATGTGATGTAGGATCAGGGCAGGCATATAATTGCCATTGTCTTAAAGCTGCTAAGCTGCTGTTTTGTTGAGAATAGTTTGCACGTTACTTTACTACTTGAAAAAAGTTTCACAGTAATAAGTGGTTACTGTGTGTTGTTGCACTGAATATTTTTATTCCTGGGTGGTTGTTGTTAAAATAGTGCTACTTATTATTTTAATATTTGCACAGGACTTCAGGAAGTGGCCTGTGTTAGAGCTGCTATTTTACTGTGTGTAAAAAAAAAAAATTATGTTCACTGCTGAAAAAAGTTGGCTGTTATTTTATTGCTCTATTTATTTAATTTCAAATGGTTCTTAAGCAGAGAGAAGAGAAACATTTCATATTCAAAGCACTGAAAGCACTGATTTTGATTGTTTTCTTTTTCAGGTTTAAAAATGCCATATCCTGTACCATTTTATTTAATCACATTTTATTTAATTTAATAACTTTTATGTCAAAGATACAGGAGACACATAGCAGCCAATAAAATCTGTTTAATATCTGCTTGTATTGCCTAATGACTGATAAAAAATTTGCCTTGTGTGCAGTAGAATTTTGATGGATCGCAATGCAGCATAGAATCGAATTGAATCGAATCGTTACCTGGTGAATCATAATCGAATCGAATCGTAAGGGGCAGTGCCAATGCACACCCCTATTTATTTAGCCAAGCATTTTTGTAAATATATTTGCCTTAGGTGAAGTAGTAGATCTGGGGGACTCATGGACATAGAGTATTATGGTAAACTCTCTTTCATCACTTAGGTTTGTTGACGGTGAGGTGATTGGTTACTTAATATCTTAGGGAGCCCTTATGTCTGTGATCCCTTCTGGTTCTCCCTTTTAGTTATGCTGTTATAGTTAGTCCTGCCGGAGTCCCTGCTTGCACTCTACACCAAATATACATTTACTTTATACATTATGTGACTGTGACCATACCTAACTATTATCTTTCTTCTGCTCTTCCCCTCTCTCTCTTTCCTATGTTTCCCTCTCTCTGTCGAGCTACACATGTCGTTCCTGAGCTGCCAGTGATCCAGACTCCATCTGCCCTCTGAACCTGTCTGACTCATCCTGGTGCTTCGCTTCTGGGTGGCGATCTCATCACATGGATGCCCCGTGAGTCTCTTTGGGATGTGTCTGGTGTCTAGGGACGGTTTTACTCTACCATGAAGATAGTTCCGGCCTCGACTGATGTTGACAGCTGTTTCTCTGAAGATTTGACTTGGCTGCAGTTGCTCGATAGTCCAGGACTGGAATTTCCTACAAGTCTACCTGAGCCTCCAATAACTACCTGGACTCCATATAAACATCAATTAATACCAACTGGCTGCCACCTAACACACAGTATGAATGCAGATCAATTCCTGCTTTTTGTTTTACTTAAATGAGGGTGGGTTTCCTGTTGAGTCAGGTTCCTCTTAAGATTTCTTCCCTTTGCCATCTCTGACCATTTTAATTCATAAACATTCACATATCATACAAACTTAGCTGCTTAGCTGCTTTGCGACAATGACTATTGTTAAAAGCGCTATACAAATAAAATTAAATTGAATTTAATATAAGTAACTGAAAAATCCACAAATATCAGGACATGTGAGAACTTTTTTTGGGCCCCAGAGTCTGTATCTTGTGAGTTTTGGTCACATTGTTTGTTTGAAAATGCTTTTACTTTCACTATTGAGGCGGCATTCCCTTCTGCAGGTGTGTGAAGGGGCGGGGCTGCCAGATTCAGCATGATTGGTAAAAAAGTGAGTGAATGAATGAATCTCGTATTCCTGTCACATTATAAAAGCAGCGTGGGAGCTGAGTCTGGGGTCCAAAGTCCAGAGTAACAACAGCGCAAGTGAATGTTGGAGTTTAAGGCTCAGAGCCTAATGTTGAATGGCACTGCCATTGATCAACGCATGAGAGAGATCCTAAACCACATTCCTTTTATAGAGTTATTGGATCATAACTGTCCTCCCTTGTTATAATAATGTGTTGAAGGGTTCTTAACCCAACTGCAGTAACTTTTAATCTCATTACAGATGTTACTCATGCGGTATTCTGGTTTTACCGCCACACCTTACGGTGGCAGCATTTGGGTTTGTGCGTTTGCTGGCTTTTACGCTGAGTTCATTCTCTCAAGAACTAATGAGCCGCAGGTCCTTTAGAGAGTAGTAGGGGATAAAATCAAGTGAAACATTGTAGGTAACCGAATTTATATTCACAGTGCTAAAATTACAGTGCAAATGTAGAATTCTAATTAAATTAATTCTTATGAGGATCGAATTTAAGCAAAGTAAACGTGAACACAGTGAGCCTTTAGATTTTATCATGTGTAATTAGAAATGTACGCATGTAGGTTTTTTTGTCATCTTATATTTTGTGTTATTTAATTTTGTAGTAGATTTATTAACTAAAATAAATGAAACTAAATGACCATGAAAATTCTAACATTGTCAGGACGTGCTACTGCGTCAGCAGACGTCGATGTGTTTTTGCATTATTATAAGAATTAAATGCAGTAGGCTGTTATGATCATCATAATGTTCTTTAATAAATAATGAAAACGTTTCAACAAAATTTTACATCCCAGCACCCCCGTTACGCTGTACAACCGCCGGCAAAACCTTATAAAATACAAGTGAAACGTTAACACTAGAAGCGCCGAGCAGCGGTCATTTGACCGCAAGGGGGTAAAAAAAATAATAATACTTCACACTCGATCAATTTCCAGGACCCTCCTTTCATGACTTTTCCTAGTTCTTTGAGCTTAATCACCCTGTATGCTTAAATTTTTAAAATTGCACCAGTAAAAGCCAGTATAAAGCTTTTTTGCTCTTATTTACGTGAAATCGCTGACAGCTGCGCGGCGGCATGACGTTTCCTGTCTTTTCCAACCTGCGATTCTCATTTCTCTCAGCAGATGGCGCAAGGAATCGCGCATACTATCTATGCGTCATTCAGTGCGTATGTGTAACTATCTCAGGTTTCATTCCATATATGCAGTTTATATATATATATATATATATATATATATATATATATATATATATACACACATATATATATATATGCTTCCGTAAAATATCGACAATTCGCCATTCGTTCTGGCGTTTGTTCTGGCGTTGATAATCAGCGATATTTTATATCGCATTTAGGGAATTTCGCTTTACTTAATATTATAAGGTTTTGAGAAAATTAATTAGTTTGTTCGTTCTGTTAGAAGCTTCCGTGAAATTATCTCTAAAACAATATTGTTTTACATATTACATATGTAATGACCCCTCCTGAGGATATAAAGCCTCATTATTGAATGTAAATAAATCAGATCTACCACAGCAAATAATAAACTATGCTATGTCATAACCGAAGCAAACACCACGGTTATGCCTGGTTTCGTTCAGTGTTGCTAGGCAACGGACCACGCGCCTAATCGGCGGGAACGTGGTTCACTTGGCCGCGGTGTATTATAAACCTGCGAATTGTTTCACTGCTTATGCATAAAAGCGAGGGAAATGTGGAAGTGATGTGTGGCCACTGAATGAGAACTAAATCAAAGATTTCGGTAACTACACTGAGTGTAACATCTGCATAGTGACACTAAACAGCTGAACAACTTCACTTTCCCGTTTACCTCTGAGAAAAAAAAAGCTGCATGTTGTTTGTTTATATGTTTATAAAAGTACACGAAGTAGGCGCGCGCGCGCACACACACACCTCCCCTGAGCCCTCGGTCAACATCTAATGACCGTCGATATGCAAATGAGTCAAGACGTAGCCTAACGTGGTGTCGTGTCGGATTTCAGCGGTCAAAGAAAGTGGAAAGACTTTGAAGCAGTTGCAGCGTTTTTTTCAGTTACAACAAGCACAGCGATGAGTCCACGTTGTTTCACTGGTTATGACATAGTGACACTAAACAGCTGAACAACTTCACTTTTCTGTTTACCTCTGAGAAAAAAAAGCTGTATTTAGTTTTTTTATATTCAGAGTAACACCTTCCAACCACCTCTCATAGTCTTTTGTTAGTTTTAATGATTTGGCTGAAACTAATTATCACTACATAAGTACCCCAACACCATTGATCATGAGTTTCAGCTAAAACTAATTCTATACATGCAACAGAAAATGTAGATGCAGATTCCAAATCTATAAGTAATGTACTGTAGTGCACTCAGCACTGTGTTATCACACCTCTCTATTTCAGCTTGGTCTCCTCCTTTTCTTTACATGAGAACAGACATACAGACGTGTGATTAACGCCTCTTTCTTACTCCGTCCTCATCTCTATATGCGTCTCTATAGAGCTCTTGCAGTCACGTGATTGAGAATCTAAACATCCGCCATTTTGTTGAGCAGTCGTGTCTGCCGCAGGTAACAACTCCAAACTAGATAATGATGAATCACTGAATAATTTTTTATTTAAAGTTTCAATGTTTGGTGTTTGTTGAGCTGCCAGTGATCCAGAACACCTCGGCCCTCTGGACTTGCCTGACTTATCCTGTTGCCCCGCTTCGGGTTGGAGATCTCGTTGCATGGAGGTATGATGTGGTCTGCTTGGGATGCAAGTGGTGACTGGGGACGGTTCCACTTTACCATAAAGATGGTCCTTGCTATACATCTTCTATACATAGTTGTTTAATCTGGGAAACTGGGTCGAGTATTGTTTGTATTTACTGTCACCCTGTGGGCATTTAGTTTAAGTTGTATTTTAATTTATATTTGAATTTAAGTTCTGTCCTGTGTTTATAGGAAGGCTCTAGTTTTGTTTATGTTTTAGGTTCGTTGTGTTTCAGTGTGTGTGGAGCTGATTCGGTATCGTGAAATGTTAAGTGTTAAAGTTTATGTAAGTATTGTTGGTTGTGTCCCCCTGTTGAGATATCACCGTGTGTTTAGCTTAGTGCATGTTTAGCCAGAGTGCATGTCCCTGGTCTCTCTGTGTCTCTAGTCTTGTCTGGCCTCTTGTCCCGCTCTTCGCCATAGAGCATGTGTCATGTGTGTAAAGCCATAGAGCCTGTGTTTCAGCAGAGAGCCTGTGTTTCGCCCCATATGCTTTATGTTATCGTTTGTTGTTTGTCTCCGTTTTGGTTTCTTTATTGTTCATGTTTTTTTATTAATAGCCTCTTTTTGTTTAAAACACCCCTCTGTGCCTATGCCTGTCCTGTGTGCCCACTACAACAACAGCCTATACCACCCGATCGTGACAGCTTGGTGATGTTGATGTGTGAGCTGGTCACTCCTGTTGCCTTCTGCAATGAATTGTGTGTATGTATGGTTCACATTGGGGTGATTCTTACTGGAGATATTCACTGTCCCGTTTTAGTCCACAAATCCAGCAGTAAGCCCGAGTGGGTAATTCATTTAAGTGGATTCGGGTAATTTAATTACATTGTGAAATAAAAAATCATGATCTTGATTCATAAATACTGTACATGCAATCTCATTTCTGAATGACGTTGATTCACCTGTGTGTGTTTCCCTGCATTCAGATCACGCAGCATTCATGAGTTCACTTATTATCTTGAAGACAATCCCGGATTCCTGTATCAGTCAAGGTCACTGATTTCACTCAAACAGTGTAACACAAAACACTATTAAACCACCAAAAAATTAAATGTTGAATTTTTCACAAGAAAAGATTGGAAACATAATCGCTACATCCAAACTTGTGTTGAATTTAATTGAAACCTTACTTATGGCCACCGCGCGTAATCACGCAGGTGAGATAGGGGTGTTACATTTTCTTTGGTTGTTGCGTTTATCAATGTTTTTTTGTTGGAAGAAAAAAATAGAGCATTGTGTGAAAATTGTGATCTCAATTCCAATGGAAAAAAATTGTGAGTCACATTTTTTTCAAGGCTTCTGCAGCCCTAATAGTGAAATTCTATGTGGTACTTATAAGTTAAATTTATTTATTGAATTATTGTATCATATAGTTGTCCCGGTGAAAATAGGTGTTCTGTATGGACCCAAATCCACACCTCTTGCCTACTTGGTGAACATACCTGGGAGCTCTGGTTAAACCATTATTATTAGCATTATAATTGATGTCCTTGGGTACAATTCCCCAGGTGGTGTAATAAGCTATTTTTTTAAAGGGGGGTCGTTGGAGTTAATACTTTTAGTATAAGCCCCTTTATCTTGCAACATATACATTTGTGAAATTTATTGAAAAAAATAAATGTTTGACATACCATAAACACATACCATAACCATAAACATACCAAAGAATTCCGAAACTGGCTGCACTCACGATGAGCCCAGCAGTGTTGCTGATTTAAATCAAGTAAATGTTAAGTCAAAGATTAAGGTGAATCAGTGAAGACCACAGTGGCTATGTTTACACTGTCAGGTAAATGTGGCCCAATTCCGATTTTTTGCTCATATGTGACACATATCGGATATGTTCTATGTCCGTGTAAACAGGGAAAAAAAACGCATGCATTCCGATATTTCGAGATGGGTTTCAGGCCTCCTTCATATGTGGAAATAAATCAGATATAAATCAGATATGTGCTAATGTGATTGTCGTGTAAACAGACAGATCGGATTTCCTGAGTCAGTGTGTTCTGTACGGCATTAAAACTGTGACTTCCTCGCGGTTTAATGACGTAATGTTATTCTCCAGTGGAAGCGCGTGTGGAATTATAACATCGCAGGTGACATGGAAAAGGAAAAGCACCCAGCCCCCTCTTTTTTAATGCTCATTTTGGCTAAATAACATTAAGAAATTAGTATTTGGTGAATGAATCATATGCGCAGGCTGCAATTATGCCGTTTTTTTCCTCCTTCTTTTTATTTATCTACTTAATTTTATTAAAATACTTAATATTACATTTTAAATAATCAGGATTGTTCCTACAGTATGTTTTGTAACAAGAGCTGTACTGCTGTTTAAAGATGCTCTTTAATATGAAATAAAAAATAATTATGAAAAAAAGCTTTTGAGAGGAATTTTATTGTTGTGCTTAATATGTTTAACTCTTTACTGTAATATGTCAGACACAGTAAAATTCATGTTGATTGAGGTTAGAATTTCTGGCTTTATTATTAACCATCATTAAGCAGCTTTACACTACAGCTTTACACACACATGTGATCAAACCACAGCAAACAAACTCGTAAAATGTTTAGACAAAATACAGAAAGATAAAAAATAAAGTAACAAGAAACTTAACCAACAGATCAGAACTGACTGAATTAATCAGTGATTATTTCTCCATGAACAACATGATCAAGTAAGTGAAAAGATGATCAGGAAACGATGGAGTGATGGGTGTAAATTAAAATATAAAGGCTTATTCTAGATCACTATACACAGGATATACATTATGTACGTGTTTATAATAGATCAAATGTTACAGAAGACGACTGAGACACAAAAGGAGCTGCTCAAATAACAACTGAATGATATTTATTAAAGACAGAAATTAATCCTTTGTGACGTCTTTATGCTGTTTAACTCTAGTCCTCAACTCTAATCCTAAAACTCTCACCCTGAGCATCCTTCCTGTGCTGTTCATGATGCTGAAGGTAAAGTCACTAACCAAACTCAACTGTTATTATTCTCCAGTTCTTTGGTACATCTGAGTCGAGTAGCCACACCCTGAAACACACACACACACACACACACACACACACACACACATCACATTATACTTCTCTTTTGACACACTCACTGCCTATTCACTTGCTATCAAAGGATATGTGTCACTCGTTAAAAATGCACCAAAAAATTCAATAAACATTGTTATACATTTTAAAGTGTTTTATACAGGAATGATAATCAAAGAAAAGAACTACAGATACAGAACAAATCCATAATGTCAGGATCAGTCTAAGCTACAAGGCTGGAAATTAAATCTGATATGCAAGATAAAATATAATCCGCTGACTTAATACTGCCTCCTATACCTACACCACTGCAATGAACGGGAGGGAATTAGTGAATAATAATAGGACAGTACCTATTCTAATTCATGCTTTTCTTTATTGACAATAAAGATCAGACACTCGAAACTAAACAATTACACACAAAGAAATGGATCATTAATACAAGTAAATTAAAATAACATCAGAGAAAAAGTGGAACCATAGTGCAACAATAACGGTTTAACGTCGGCATGTTAATTGCAGAGGAACAATATATAAGGAAACATTCGGTATTATATATGTCATTTCATTTATTCCAATGTGTATGCTGATGTTTCTGTATTTTTGTGAAAAATTAATATTTCATGAGGCAGTACTAGTCTGGCATTTCTAGTTTCCAGTGTGGCAACAAAGTTGCTTTTTGATCCTTCAGGCGCTGAACAAAAGGGAAGATCAATATCGTTCTACACTTTTTGTTGCTATGCGGCATTTTGCGATGATCCCTAAATCATTCGTTGCTCCGTAGAGAATAATGGTGTTTATGCTTTTAAACATGTATAATTTAAGGCGGATGTAGCTTAAAGACAATGTAGAAAGAAAATATATGTGGGTATCTTATTTGCGGGTTTATTTACGCAGCTATTGGATTTGGAGATAAAAATATGTAAATATAAAACTAACTTTACCGCGGACACGAACCGGGTAAGTAGCGTACTGTATATAGTGAACATAATAACGTCAGTGGACACATTTGTTACATGGACCACAAAAGAGCAGGTGATTCAG
The DNA here is from genome assembly GCF_024256425.1 of Clarias gariepinus. Taxonomy (NCBI): domain Eukaryota; kingdom Metazoa; phylum Chordata; class Actinopteri; order Siluriformes; family Clariidae; genus Clarias; species Clarias gariepinus. Next base: position 43,018,369 of record NC_071102.1, on the reverse strand, counting down.
CATCATCAGCCTAATCAACCAAAATGCCAGCCGAAAGGAAAATATGATGAAGCCTACTGTATGTTGCGCTTGGATTCATGGTGGGGATGGTGGGGGCAGAGGAGAGACCCGTCCCAACAAAGAAGGAAGACACTTAGAGACAACACACCCCAGTCACATTAATAAGCCACTCGACTTCTTTGAAAGAAAGCTTTAGATGAGTGACTAAGTAAGCCTGTTATAACAATTGCATGTGTATTTTATCTGTTTTGAACTTGGTGTTATTTGATCTTATTGGTTTATTGATATTTCAATAAATAGTTAACTTGGCCGATTTCGTTATCATTTTGTTGTGGGGCTTGAAAATTCGCCCACCCACTTAAGTGGGGAATGACAGAAAATGTTTGAGAACGACTGGCTTGGGGGGACATGTAATCTTGTAATTAAAAAAAAAAAATCATAGCTAGTCTTAGGAAACTGCACCATCTAGTGTCATTCTCAGTAAATACATTTATTGATGTCAGTCTGGTGAAGCAGGTGTACACACTTACCATCAGTGTGTCATAATCAGAGGACATGGCTGCAGGGTTCAGGGTTGTGTAAGTGTCACTGGCAGAGCTTTTAACATTCTAATGGGGAAATAAGAGTTTAAAGAACTAAATGTGGTATGTACATTATGGTATATAAACACACACACACACACAGGACAGTATTCATACCTGCAGTGTGTCATAATCTGGAGACACAGTCATGAGGTTCAGTGTTGTGTATGTGTCATCTCCAGGTGTTGGAACTCTCTGAGAGAAATAAGGAGAAAATGATTTTACTGTTTATTCAACAACTTTATACAAACTTTATGTAGGGAAAGTCATGCCTTTCACCCACACTCACCTGTCCACTCTCACCATTAGCTGAATTCAACTTCCTTTTCCTGAAAAACAGGAAGCCTATGTTTGTTATTTAAAAACAGGTATTTAATTGATAATAAATCATGTTTAGAACATACTTAGTGTGTTCACGTTTACATACCACATCCAAAGAGCTCCTGGGATGAGTGTTAATGCCAGGAAGACACCCAGTCCCACCATGATGAGCTTTAACACTGTGTTCTCCTCTGAGCCTTCAGAAACTAATCATCAAAACCAGTAAATCTCAATTTGTGATCAAAACCATTTTTATTAGGATTACATACTGTTGGTATTTTACGCCCAGTGTTGATTATTGAGAGACACCTTTGTTCCTGCAGATTTTTATTGTGCTTAATTGCATTAAATCTCTCACTCACTCATCATCTGTACCATTAATCCTGTAAAATGAAACTTAACCCAGGGGACATGGGGCACTAGAAGGGATACACCCCATGTCAGGTCACCCAAGCACACACATTCACACACTCACTCACACACGCTACAGGCAAATTTAAAATGCCAGTTAGCCTACCCTGCATGTCTTTGGATGGGAGAACATTCAAACTGCACATACACAGACCTGAACCAGGAATCAAACCTTCAACCCTGGAGGTGTGGGGCCACAGGGCTAACCACTACACCACCGTGCTGCCTGGCACTGAATCGCACATCAATTAGGTATATAATCATCTTTAAGAGTCATTTTTAATGAGGGTTTTTTTTCTTGTTTTCACTCACAGCACAGGTCAAATATCTTTATTTTGGTGCATTAAGGAAAATAAAATGCATTAACATTTCATATTTTTATTTAATTAACATTTCATATTTTCGTTTTGCCATTCTTAAATGAATATTATTAGAATATAGTTGAAAAGTCACAAAGTGATTAAATCTGATTTTTATTTTTTAAACTTAGTTCTTATTGGTTTGATGTAATGTTTTGATGTTTCTTCATTCCACAACGAGTTGTCTGGGATTTATCCAAATTTCCTGAAGAAAAATAATTCAGTTTCTTAAAAATCTACTGTTACAAAAAAACTCTGAGACTGCTATTACCTACCTAACACATCCAGGAGTGTTGGTGTGGAGTTGTGCTGTCCCAGCTGGTTGTGAGCAGTGCAGTAGTACAGTCCTCTGTGCTGGGAGCTGATGTCGCTGATGCTGTAATTCTGGCCTGTTTTCAGCAGTGTGTCTGCAGCTGCTCTCTGCTTAAACCAGGTGTAGTTAAGAACAGGAGGGTTTGCATTACTGCTACAGCTCAGAGTCACTGAATCCCCCTCCACTGTGTCTCCAGAGGAAAGAATCACTGCTCTGGTGTTTTTAGGGGAATCTGATTAGAAACAAAACACGTGAATCAGTTAATAAACATTTAATATTCCTATATTTAAGTGAAATATGTTTTGCGTATAAGCTAAAATATTTCTTTTTATTTATGCACAGTTGTACTATGTTTTCTCTGGAGAGTAAACAAACCTGGAAGATTGTTTTAAACACAGAACTGAGTTCATGTGTCTGTCTATAGTAAAAAAACTAAATTATAACACTCTGAAAGAACCTTTTGTTTGAGGTAAAGTGACTGATGTGCCTAACTTTCTTTAGCAGAGCCTCTGTTTGTCACAAACTAACCTGAGTAGACCAGAAGACGTAGCTTTAGCAGTTAGCCCTTTGTAGCGTGCATGGTAAACCCAAACGCGGAGTAACACGAGTAGGCAGGATAACCATGCGATTTGATTTAAGGACTCTCTCGAAAGGGGAGCAAGGGATAGACACATTCTAACCCGCGTCCTATAAACACACACTCAATCCTAAAGCAAACCCAGTAAAGTGAGTGAGTACTCACGAATCAGCGAAAGGATCCGAAGCAGCATGGGCAAACTCAATGACTGAGCGACGTGCTGCGCCATCTTGTCTCCTTTTATATATCCTGTCGTATTACGCGACCCCATTACTTCCGGGTCATAGTGGCGGTCGTGGGCTGAGTGTGCATGACAGTACCCCCCTGTCCAGGACCGGACGGTCCTGGGGTGGAGGATACCCAGTGACGGTAGTCCTGAATGAGCTCGGGGTCGAGGATAAAGCATGCTGGAATTCAAGATTGCTCCTCGGGGCCGTAGCCTTCCCAATCAACAAGGTACTGAGTGCCTACGAGTCGAGGATCCGTCCGCCGTCAATGATTCAGGGAGGAGGAGCAGGGGGGGAGGGTGGAATTATCGGTGAAGTAGAGAAGGGTTTTAGTTGTGATGTGTGGAATACTGGGTGGATCTGGAGCGCCGCAGGCAGCTGGAGCAGGTAGGTGACAGGGTTAATCCGTAGAGTGATGCGATATGGGGCGATAAACCTGGGTGAGAGCTTCCGGGATTCGGTGTGCAGATGCAGGTTTTTTGTTGATAACCATACCTTGTCACCTACTTTGTACAAACGTCTCGGGGGGTGTCGACGGCGATGCTGGGCGACGTAGTTGGTGTTGCCATGCTGGATAGCGAAGTTGGCTTGGTTCCACAGCCGTTGACACCTACGGACCATTTGTAAGGCTGATGGTACGTCAACCTCTGGTTCTTGATGGTTGAACATCTGAGGTTGGAAACCATGGCAAACCTTAAATGGGCTTAGGTTGGTAGCAGAGGAGACGTGGAGATTGTGAGACAGCTCAGCCCATGTGAGGTAGCGGGCCCAAGAGCGCAGACGATCAAAAACAAAACACCTCAGGTAGCGCTCCAGTTGTTGGTTGGTCCGTTCCGTCTGACCATTAGTCTGGGGGTGGTAACCGGAGGACAGACTACTGGTGGAATTGATCAGACGGCAAAAGGCCTTCCAGAACCGGGTGGTGAACTGGGGCCCCCTGTCCGAGACGATGTCTTTTGGGAACTTATGAAAGCAGACTACGTGTTCCAATATCAGCTCGGCGGTGTTTTTTACTGATGGGAGTCCGGCAAGGGCCACCAGGTGTACTGCTTTTGAGAACCGCTCGACGATGGTTAGGATGGTGTTTTTTTCTTCGGAAACCGGCAGGCCCGTGATGAAATCCAAGGCGATGTGCGTCCAGGGCCGTTGAGGAATGGGAAGTGGTTGAAGCTCTCTGGGGGTGGGTTGGTTTACATCCTTTAGCCCTGGCGCACACCGGGCATGCCTGAACAAACTCCTCAATGTCCTTCATGCCGGGCCACCAGAACGTCTATTTTACAAACAGAAAAGTTCGTCAGGTTCCGGGGTGTCCCGCGATGGGCGAGGAGTGGCCCTACTGGAGGACCTCCGATATCAGTCATCCAGGCGGCACACCTGCCGGTCTGGCCTCCGCAGCCTGTGCCTGGCAAACCAGAAGAACGCGGGAGAACACAGATCATAAAGCCGTTTTTCACTCATTGCCCTCTCTGATACACACCAAGTTGTAGGCACTCCGGAGGTCCAACCAGAGAGGGCGTCCGAGGCTGTGTTGGTGAGCGACACCCGTTGCTGGGGGGCGGGGGGGAAAGGGCGGCTAGCTGCGCTAGCGATAGCCTCACAGAGATCCGTGTTCTCCCTCGTTCTTTTCAGAGTAGCGATCTCTCCAGTTAGCTTATCGATCAGCACGGCGTGCTGGTTCACCACATCACAAAGGTGCGCGTGATCCGCTGGGTTTAGCGCCAGAAGGCTCAGTCATTCTGTCACGAACTAACCTGAGTAGACCGGTTAGCCCTTTGTAGCGTGGATGGTAAACCCAAATGCGGAGTAACATGAGTAGGCAGAATAACCACACGATTTGATTTAAGGACTCTCTCGAATGGGAAGCAAGAGATAGACACAATCTAACCCGCGTCCTATAAACACACACTCAATCGGAAAGCAAACTCAAGAAAGTGAGTACTCACGAATCGGTGAAAGGATCCGAAGCGGCATGCGCAAACTCAATGACTGAGCGATGTGCAGCGCCATTTTTTATGCTTCCTGGTTCGCGACCGCATTACTTCCGGGTCCTAGTGCCGGTCGCGGGCCAAGTGTGCATGAGACTGTTTCACTGAATAATCCACAACTTTTTATGAAAATGTAAGACCTATTCACATCTGGCTCAGGTGACACCAGGTTTCCCCAGGACTCCTAATGACGTCTTAGCTGTTCACACCTGTACACTCTAATCCCTCACACAAAAAAGGGTTCACTGAGGCCAGGGAGAGTAACAAAAAATAAAGCATGGGTTCTGAAATAAAATAATAAAATTCTTATGCACACAAAAAAACCTTTACAGCAAAAATATGTTATATTATGTCATAACCTAAATAAAGAGGCTCACATTGGAGTTTGCTGTTGAATTGTAAAAGCCAGCGTATATTTGGGAAGTAGACTACATATTTGTGTTTGTTGCATTTCTGGGGTCATTTATCCGATTCTTGATCAAAACGCTGGTTTTTGTAAAGTAAAAGTGTGCACCGCGGGTTTATATAAACATTTTACATTTGCTTAAAAGAATATTTACAACCAAATTTCAGCCATTTACAGACAACATGCATTGTGCTACAGGTATGTTCTTTTTTGTGATCTGAGTATTTTATAAGTGAAATAAAGCTGCTCACAATGGCATGGACTTTCACTTTGCTAAAGGCAGCATTTAGTGGGTCTATAATTGTGTTTTGTTGCATTTCTGGGAAATCAGTCATAATATACTCGGATCACAAAATTTGTAATTGCGGATTACAAATTAGCAAAGCTAATGCTAAGGCTAGCCCACCGGAGCACACCTTCTCTCCGCTTCACGTGTCCTACAGGTTTTCTGTTCTCAGTGATGCACCCGCTGAGAAACCTGAAAGAACTCTGGTTATAGGAGACTCTATACTGAGTCATGTGAAATAAGCCAGGCCTTTAGGGGTGCCAGCGGCAGTGGTTAGATGTATCCTGGGAGCCAGAGCACCGGACATACAGTAGCAGGTAATCTTAGGGTTCTAGGACAGCATTGGTTCTCTAAGATAGTGGTACATGCTGGAGCTAATGATATACGCCTTTGTCAGTCAGACGTTATCAAGGGTAATTTTGCAGAGGTGTTTAAATTAGTGAAGGCAATGTCCCATGGAGTAATATGCTCTGGTCCCATCCAAATGCGACGCGGCGACATAGCTTACAGCAGGTTACAGTTGCTGAACCGCTGGATGTCCAGGTGGTGCTCCGAAAAATAATGTGGGCTTCATAGACAATTGGAAGACCTTTGAGGGCAAAGCTGGCCTGTTAGGGCGGGACAGTGTCCATCCCACTCGGGAAGGTGCTGCTATTATTTCTTGTAGTATAGCTCATAGTCTCAAAAGAGGCCTAGTTAATCGGTGACAATACAGAGCCCAGGCCAGGGAGCAGACAGACAGGCTAAACCAACCGTCTGCTAGCTGCACAGAGTTGTCACTCAGGGTTCAACATATCGAGGCTGTGTCTGTTCCCCGAGCCAAACAAAAATTTAGAAAGACTCAGAAAGTCTGTTTTAGTAATTTAATTAATATAGAGACCAAAAATTCAAAACACACTGAATACACAGCCAGCACCTCTGATCTGAAGCTAGGACTGTTAAATATTAGTTATTGTTAATGAAATTGTTAATTAATCACAGACCAGGAGTTTGATATCTCACTAATTATCATTTATAGACCTCCAGGGCCATACAATTAATTTCTCTCTGGCTAAAATGTATTTCGCCAGCAAAACATAAAATATTCTATATCTAATAAAACTGTATTGAAACAAAATTGTGTATTTTCTTCTTATTTAATATATAAACTATAAAGCTTCCGGAACATTGTTGTCCAAACGTTGTATGTATATGGCAAACAGTGAAACCCAGGGGCGGACTGGGACCAAAAAGTGGCCCTGGACTCCCTGGCCCACGGCGGCAGTATAAAAATATAATACAATACAGAAATCAATGTTATTTAAACATATTATTTAAAGTATCACTGAACATATATTGGCCCATATCAGTAAAACAAAAAACAAAGGAAAGAACATTAAGACAAACAACATATAAATCTATAAAGACAATATTTAATAAAGAATGGCAATAAAACTGAACAGGTAAGCTGAAATAAAATCAGTAGCAGCATTAGCTCATTCTGGTAAACTAGTTACTTATTTAAATTATTATGGTAGTCAATATTAATACGAAATAATGCTGAAAAACATTATTTTGAATTCATATTGACTACCATAATAATTACTAGCACGAGTTAATGCTGCTACTGATTTTATTCCAGCTTACATGTTCAGTTTGATTGCCATTCTTTTCACTTGGCCCTGGTAGATAAGGAGAGAGGTGTTGGTGATCATCAGCAGGCACTGGTTCATCATCACTGACCTGCTGCACTTACAGCTTACACTGATGAGTGGTATATCTTACACTGATTAGTGGTGTATCTTACACTGATGAGTGGTATATTTTACACTGATAAGTGGTATATCTTACACTGCATCATGATGATACCCCCTGCGAAATGTTCATGATATCTCACAAACAAAAAGGCAATTTTTTCTTTTCCTCATAAAGTGTTTTGAAAACACTCAAAGTGAAATTCCACCCATACAAGTGTAACAAATATGCAAAGAAAAAAATTAGAAAGGGGCAAATACTTGGCACTGCACATGTAATCAGATTGTGCCACTGGGATGAGACTGTGCCAGGTGGAATTTTTCAAAATCATACTAACTTTGCACTGATTTGAATAACTTTGAATGATGAATGCTTTTAATGCTCTTATAACTTATGATAAGAGACAATGCACAGAATATTTTCTAACAGCCTGTAAATGATATATTTTAGGCAGTATTGTCTTGTATCTTTTGAAATAAATAAATAAATCACAGTACTGCCAAAATGTCTCATTTTGCTGTCAAACTGTTTATAAGCCTCCTGGGTCTGTGAGACTGGTGCTACTGGACACTGAAAATATTGTCTTTATAGGTAGTTTTATATGTTGTTTGTCTTATTGTTCTTAATTTCTTTGTTTTACAAATATGACCCAATATATAATTTTTGTTTTTTTTTACGTTTTTGTATTGTGTTATATAGTTACTAGTAAGTAGTTTTAAAAATTACTCTCCACTGGAATTTTTTCTTCACGCCGAAGGCATAACCTGTTCATTTAAAGCATTTCACAGCATTTACCTTTAAAGCTTTTTACTTTTTTGCGTAACTTTCAGCTTCACCTTTTCATTCATGGAAATTATTGTTAATTTGCTCAGAGAAATTCGCTGCATCGAGAAAGGATCAATATCTCTCTCCTTCCGTAAATTAAAAGTGAAGGGGTTTGTGGGTAATGCACAAACAGAAAGGACAAAAAAAGGTGTAGGTGCATGTTATTCACAAGTTCTGACGCGTGTCTTTAGTTACACAGTGTTACTGACGACATCAGACGTTTCCTTGATTTCTTTGTCTCTTGTTTATTTTCAACATCAAAAACAACGGTTGTTACAGTTTCTTACATAAATCCACTGTAGTCACGACAAGTCGCTTGCTGTGTTCTGTAGCTTCGATAGATTACAGTTACAACAACTTATTTTACTGTATTCCTTTTAGCTTACTGTCTCACGTTATCACGGTCAAAAGCTTGTGTGCTCCACACCTTTCTGTATCCTTCCGTGTCTTAACAACAACTACAACTAACGTGCGTGATAGACATGGAACTGCATAACTGTGGGATGATGTCACAGAACAACCCATGAAATGATGTCACAATACAAATTATATGTATGATACTTAATGCTTAATGCTTAACTAATAAACTGAAATAAGATAAACATAACAACAAATCACAAGAATGAAATATGGCCCTTACAAAAGGAATGTACGAAACATTAACACCTTTACAGTGTTCAAATAAATAAAGATTTACTGCATTATGTTTCAAAACTTAATTTACTTTTTTTTTTACTAATTATATTGTTAGGGGGTGCGGTGGAGATCATCACCAAGAGATGTTTTACTGATTATAATAGCCCTGACGCAGGGCTTTAGAGGGGGTCAGTGAAATAGGAGTTGTTGTGAGAGCTTATGACAGCGTGGGATTATTAATTAATTAATTAACTTAAAAGGAAACGAAGCCTGTGTGTGTGTTTGCCTGTGTCTTCTCTGTGTCTTTGTGCGACCAAATGATCACACGGAGTGTTTGGTATCACGACCCGGCCCGTTTTGAACAGTTTATGCGCGGCTCTGCCCCTCACGCGAGCCGCGTCGTTACATACATATCCATAAATACTTTAACAACATACACTTATCACGAATTGCATTTTATATGAATGTCACTTATGCGTGCACAAACGCATACTTATATAATATATTTACATACAAACACATACTGTATACACATAAAAAGATTTGTGAATTACACTCAAAGTAATTATGAAGTCTGATTTGATTGGTACCATTAAACATTTTATTTCTATTTATTCTATGTTTTGCTGGCGAAATACATTTAGGCAGACACGTCCGCCACGTCTTGTTAAATCGTTTTAAACGCCTCAATTCTGCCAATTCTCCCATCCGCGAAACCGGTTTGATAACTTCACACCTACATCAAAGGTGAGAAAAGGGATGACAGTAACTGAGCGCGCTGTCGCGTTGTATATACAGCACAACAGGCGTTTATTAGCCTTTTGATAAAAACGCTGCCTTTTGTAAAGTGAAAGTACGAGCCGGGGGTTTCCGCACAACGACGTCAGTCATAAATTTACATATGACTAAAGAATTTCAGATCTATTGTAAAACAAAAATAAATTCATGTTTGCTTCAGCATTGGAAACAATATTGTTTTAGGCTAACTAATTATACACAATTCTCCGTCGTACTTGGTCTGACTTTTAGATAGTCCATGCACCATCTGGCGGATATTCAATGAAGCACAACTCATTTATTTAAATTCACAATTGTTGCTTACGGCAAGTCGCGGCCATGCGCCACATTGCGGCATCTCGCGGGAAAACACGCGCAGTCTTAATGGCCACATCTGTTTAAGAAATATAATCACAATTTCACAGTCTGAAGCTATCTCAGATCCCTATTTTGTCTCAATTAAACTCTGTTTTAGTAATAATGTATGCACAGCACTGCGCTACCGCTTTAAACGTACATTCACATCAAATGTCACACAGAGCTTTATCAATAATCTCCCAGTTATCAACTTTGACTGGATCACCGTCTGACTCCACAGAACTCAGAACTCCACAGAACTCGATCAGGTGACTGAATTTTTAGAGTCAACTTTTCATTTTACCTTAGATAATGTAACTCCAGTTAAAAGGAAAATCATTAGAGATAAGAAACTCGCTGACCACACACGCACTTTAAAATAAACTGCTCTAAAAAAAATTTAAACACAAATGGTGTCAAACTAAATTGTTAGTATTTCAAATAGCATGGAAGAAAAGCATCCTGAACTATAAAAAAGATCTTATTGTAGCTAGATCTTGTATCTCTTTACTCTTATAGGAAACAACAAAAATAATCCGAGATTTAAATTCAATACTGTGGCCAAATTAACTAAAAACAAGACCACTTCAGAAATCTCCGCAACAACAACAGTAGTGAGGACTTTATGAACTTTTTCAAAAACAAAATCATAAATATTAGGCAAAAAAATCTGGCTTTGAAATCAGACAATTTAAGTAATACAGATGATAAACTAACCACATCACATCAGAACCTAGAATAGTTTACTCCCCTTGAAAAGAGTAAACTAATTTCACACATCTCTTCTTCAAAATTGTCAACCTGTGAATTAAATCCTAAACCGACACATTTTTTCAAGCAGATAGTGCCAGAACTAACAGAACCCTTGATAAAAATAATTAACTGTTCACTCAGCAGTGGGTATGTTCCCAAATACTTTAAATTAGCAGTTATTAAACCACTAATTAAGAAACCTGACCTTGACCCCTGTCAGCTGTCCAATTACAGGCCAATATCAAAGCTCCCCTTTATCTCTAAGATTCTGGAAAAGATAGTAGTGGAGCAGCTATGTTCATATCTACGTACATAGAAATGGCATAAATGAACTGTATCAGTCAGGATTTAGGCCTCATCACAGCACAGAGTAAACACACTTGGTAAAGTAGTAAATGACCTCCTATTGGCCTTTGGTCAGCGTTGAGTAACTATACTTGTGTTACTCAAACTCAGTGCAGCTTTTGACACTATTGATTATAGTATTCTCCTTCACAGATTAGAAAATGTAGTAGGAATTAAGGGAACGACCCTCTTGTGGCTCAGACCTATTTGACTAATTGTTATCAGATTGTAGATTTAAATGGTGACCATTCTGCATGTTCTCAAGTGGAATTTGGTGTTCCACAGGGTTTAGTTTTAGACACACTGCTTTTTTCTCTTTACATGCTTCCTCTGGGCAAAATAATTAATAAGCATGGTATAAGTTTTTATTGTTATACTGATGACACACAGTTAAACGTCTCAGCACAACCAGATGACAAAAAACAGCTTACTAAACTTGAGCAATGTGTGCAAGACATAAGAGATTAAATGTTAATTAACCTTCCTTTAGCTTAATCCTGATAAGACAGAAGTTCTAGTCATAGGACGACAATCAGCTAGAAGTAAGCTTTCTGATCACACTGTAACTTAAAATGGCCTTTCTGTTCCATCAAGTGCAACAGTGAAAGACCTCGGTGTGATCATAGATTCCAGCCTTTCATTTGAAGCACATGTACTGTAGATAATATCACCAGGATAGCATTCTTTCACCTCAGAAATATTGCCAAGATAAAACATTTATTGTCACTAAACGATGCAGATAAACTAGTTAATGCTTTTATCACCTCAAGGTTGGACTATTATAACGCCTTAAACAAGATTCAATTAGTCCAGAATGCAGCTGCGAGAGTCCTCACTATAGCCAAAAAATACGAGCATATCACCCCTATTTTATCCACACTGCATTGGCTTCCTGTAAAATTTTGCATCGATTTTAAAATACTACTATTGACGTAAAGAGCCTTAAATGGTCTTGTGCTGCAGTATCTGAGTGAACTGCTAGTGTCTTACGATCCGCCATGCATACTTCGATCAAAGGATGCAGGCTGCTTGTCAGTACCACGTATTATAAAAACTGGAGCAGGGGACAGAACTTTTTCTTACAAAGCCCCAAAGTTATGGAATAGTCTTCCAATTAATGTTTAAGACTCAGACACAGTCTCAATCTTTAAGTCTAGGCTAAAAACCTATTTATTTAGCCAAGCCTTTTTGTAAGTACATTTGCCTTAGGTAAAGGAGCAGATCTGGGGGACTCATGAATGTGGAGTATTACAGTGTGGTGAACTGATATGTTTAAATGATGTCTTCTCCACTCTCATTGATCACGTCAGGTTGACGGTGAAGTGCTTGGTCGCCTTACATCTCAGGAAGCCCTCATGTTTGTGTTTCCTTCTGGCTCTCCCTTTTAGTTATGCTGTTATATTTAGTCCTTCCAGAGTGCCTGCTTGCACTCTGCACTAAATATACATTCATATTATTCACTTCCACTTCTCCATGAAGATCGTCCTGTCCTCGGCTGATGCAGACAGCTGTTCTCTGAGGACTTGTGATGCTCGATAGTTCAGGACGAGTTTCCAACAGTCTACCTGAGCCTCCAATAATGAACTGGATTCCATTTTAACGTAAACACATCTGCTGATATACTGGACCGCCAGTCTCACACAGTATGATGCAGATCAATCTCTGCTATCCGTTCACCCAAATGAGGATGGCTTCCCTGTTGAGTCTGGTTCCTCTCAAGGTTTCTTCCTATTACCATCTCAGGGAGTTTTTCCGGCTTGCTCATCAGGGACAGTCTTATCATTTTGATTCATACGAATTCACATTTCATACATTCTTTTAATTGTCCAATGCTGCTTTGCAACAATGTCAATTATTAAAAGCACTATACAAATAAATTTGAATTGAATTGAATTAGTACATTAATTTTATCAGCTGACTTCATTTTATTTCTACATAATCTTGTTAGGGTCAAATTAAAACCCTTCGGGTCGACAGTACCATGGGTAGGACAATTTGCATTTTTTTCTGGTAATCATAAAAAGAACTTAAAATGCTCTATAATTTTTCATCATACAGGACACTATTTAAATCTGTAAAAGGTCTACTTATATTTATGTAAACTCAAAATATTAACAAAACATTGTAATTTTGTGATTTTTGTGAACAGGGTGCGCTTTTGGCTGTCTCAATCTCCGTGAATATCTTTCTGAAACGTGTTCCTAAAATAAACTGAAACTCAGCGAATACTGCACAAAACCAACATCATAAATATACAGTACCTACAGAAAGCTTAAAGTGTCCATATTTAAATGAAGCGAGTTGTTTTATTTTTTTCCTCGTTTTGACTAGCTTTTACTAGCTTATGTGAAACATCTTCTGTCAATGTCACTTAAATAGTTTAGGTTGGTATGTAGATAACACTGCTTATCATGCTAACATGGTGCCTTATGTAGCTTAGCACAAACATGTTAGCTTACGGTGGCTAAGCTAATGTCTTATGTAGCTTACAGATGAATTTCGTGAACATCAGCTGTGATGTAAATGTTTTAATTTATTTCACCCAATATACTGTATATTTGGCTCAGTTGTTCAGATGTAAATGTAAATCGTAATTCAAAAGATATAAGTTGTTGTATGACATTACAAAGGCTGGTGTTAAAATAGTTTATTTTACTGTGTTATTAGCATACCATTTCTTTTTTTTGTGAAACGTTTTGACAGTAAAAGTGATTAGCCACCTGTTTGTATCTTGCCTGTTTGTTTGCATTGCTATTAAACTGCCCACTATGTCATGAAAGACACAGACTCTGATCTGTTATCTCTATCTGTCTGTTGTATCCTCCATTTTGCTTATACAGGGCACACTTAGCAAGGTAGGATGAAATCACAAAGTACACCAGAACAAAGACTTTCCATGTCCTGCACCTGTAACTGCGTACAACCAGCACATGGACCGACTTCACATGCCAGGAATGTTGCTACTGTTGGTCGCAGGGTCTGTGTGCATTGCAAAGCAGTGTATGGTAAGCAGATCAAAACATCATGAAAATTTTCAATTTTAGTCTTAGTCCTGGGATAAATGTCCCTGATAGTTCTTATCATATTTAGTCAATTTCATCCTCTTTTTAGTCTAGTTTTAGTCAGAGAACCCCCTTAAGTGGTTTTAGTTTTAGTCAATGAAATTGTAACATTTTAGCAATAAGATTATTATTAATTAAACCTACAGTAAATCATGTCTAGCCAAAACCATTTTTAAAGGTTTTCACAAAATAATCTTCTTAACATTTTAAAATCTATATTTTCTTCTGATGATTTCAGCTAATTGTCATTAATATTTATTTTTAACAATCACAACCACTGCTACATGTCCATAGTTATTTAATTACAAAACAATAGAAGCGTTATGGACAGTGTTTTTGTTTTGAAACTCGATTTATTTATTTATTGTTTATGAATTCACACTCTTGGACTGTTGTAGCTCCTATAGGTCACAAACATAATTGTTATGTGGTAACATACAGTAATTACTACAAAGAGGCTGTTAAACTGGGTGATTATTAAGGTAAACCTTGATGCATTTCTTCAGGTTTGTGGTATTTTTCCCAGTAATTGTGTGCCCACACCGTTTCCTCTCCGATATTACTAGACATTGAGTTTTTTTATCCAGTTCAAAATGAAGGAAATATATGAGCACAGTATACGACTTAAATCAAACTTCACTCATGCACACACATATGAAACACTGGAATACACATATTGTATATGTTTGACCATGGCACAAACAGGCAGAATCCATATTACAATAACAAAAACCGCAGCTGTTTCACTTGTACAATATTGTTTGATTTAGATGTAGTGCTATATAATCTGATTTTAGTAACACCAAACATATTTGTTACATGTTGGGGTGATGTAGATGTATATTATGACAAACTGGGAGGAAAAACGGCTCTGGCATTTGTATCATATCCACATGCTAACGATGTGATGCTTTAGCCCAATGTATATATTTACTGTTTACCACCTGGACTTTTTTAGCTATCAAAAACTTTAAAAACTAACTATACCAGATAGCTTATCCTTTTTTTTAACACATAAAAAAAAATTTGATACTGCTGAGATATTTATTATTTTTTCATTTGTTATATTTGTTGTTGTCTAAACTTATCTATATGTGCATTTGTCATTAAATAAATATTTGGCATTCATAATTCTTGATTGTCATTTACATTTTATGGTTAGAAACAAAAAAGACTCAAAATACTATATTTTCAAATATAACATTTGTATAATATTTATCTAAACCATGGGATTCACAGGATCTGTCAGACTCGTGGCGCGGAGTATCACAGCCGGATCTGAGGGACTCAGTGTGTTCATGAGTCCAAGGATTCGGTGGATACTAGGGATTCAGTGAGCGCCCTCTAGTGGAGGGACCATAGGAAAATGCAGACAGAATCCCTAGTGACTCAAGTGACTCAAAGGACTCAAGAGACCCGAATCCGTTTAATGAGTGATTTAGAGGGAGTTGAATCCGTTAAAGGATCAGAGTTTCTTATCTCTAATGTGAATGAGTAGGTTATGCAAAGGGTGTAAGAGGGAGCTTTTTTATCTGTTTTTTTTTTTTTTTTAACTAAAATCAGTTAACTAAATAAGCAACTAAATAAACTGCAAACAAAAAAATATATTTCTTTTGTCCTCAAATGCTCTTGGAACACTTCTCTCTCTGTAACATAACTGACCGAAAGGCTCATTATGCAGCTCATTATGCGGGTCTTTGTCTTCTCTGGTGTGAATTACAGCATTATTCGTCATCATTCATGCCTCCTCGTATACGGCCTTTCTAAACAAAAAGTCTTCAAAAATTTAAACAAATACACTGTTTTCTGTTAGTGAGTGAGCAGGATGATTGTCACATCATTCTGAAGCAAAAACTCTGATTATAAGATCCAGTTCACAAAAGTCTTGTACATAAATGTTATGAATGTAGATTGTGGCCTTATTTCAAAGACTTAATTTTTTTCAATAAACACAGCGTAACTGTTATTTTCTCATACTAATACATTTACATTTAGGCATTTGGCAGACGCTCTTATCCAGAGCGACTTACATTTTTATCTGATTACACATCTGAGCAGTTGAGGGTTAAGGGCCTTGCTCAAGGGCCCAACAGTGGCAACTTGGTGGTTGTGGGGTTTGAACCTGGGATCTTCCGAACTGTAGTCCAATACCTTAACCACTGAGCTACCCCTGGCCTACCCCTAATACAAACTTGTACATTCATTCTGGCTACATATTTTTGTAGCCCCGTTTGTGTTGAATACAGTGTAATCAGCGATTTACAAGTTTATAAGTAACTAAAAAATCCACAAACTCAGAACGTCAGAACATATTTCAGCCCCAGAGTGGCCACACACACGTAGTCTGTATCTTGTGAGTTTTGGTCACTTTGTATGTGTGAAAATGCTTTTACTTTTACTATTGAGGCAGCATCCCCTTCTGCAGGTGTGTGAAGGGGCAGGGTTGCCCGATTCAGCATGATTGGTGACAAATTGAATAAATGAACAAATCTCGCATTCCTGACACATTATAAAAGCAGCATGGGAGCTTAGGTTGGGGTCCAAAGTAACAATGGCGCAAGTTTAAGACTTAGAGCCTTATGTTGAGTGGCCAACACTAAAGGCAAGACATGGAGTAGTGCCATGCGCTCCAGAGACTTTAAAGGCGCAGCAGTGCCATGCAATCTAGAAACTTTAACGGCAGTGCTTCTTTTAACTCGCCTTTGATCACTGCATGAGAGAGATCCTGAACCACATTCCTTTCATAGAGTTGATAGATCATCACTGTCCTTCCATGTTTTAATAATGTGTTGGAGGGTTCTTAACCCAATTGCAGTAACTTTAAATCCCATTAGTTGTTTTCTCTGTTTGGCCAATAATGTAGGCCAATAATTCGACTCTTCTGAAATGTCAACTTTTTCCAGAATGCACTATATCAGTATTTTGAGATACCACCCCTGATAACCTCAAAATGATGACAGCCTCCAGACTCCCCAGCATGTTGCTCAGCAGATAAACAGTGACATTTTCCTGAGCTCTTCTCTGCATCCACATTACTGCTCCGCAGCCTGAACACTCTCATTTGACCTAAGCCTCACAGTTCATTCTAGAGTTGTTCTTTTTATGCAAGATATCATATTTGTTTCTAACAACCTTTTTTTTTTTGGCCATGTCAGGTACAAGAAAAGTTATCCTTAACCTTACAAAAGGTAAGTTTTACCACAACCAGAATATGAGAATAATGTTTCAAAATTGTCTCTTGATTTGCAAATTATTATTTGGTCATGGAAACAACCAAAAAACAACAATAAACAATATTTCTTAGTCTATGACCCATTTTTTTTTTTTTTTTTTGCTCAGTCATGTTTTGGGAGTTGGCTAAAATGCATTAAAATGATGTTAATCATATTGAATATTTTGTGCAGATATGTCACTTTATACTGCACAAGCATGCGCCATATGTGTGTTTATTAAAAAACAGCTAAATAAATAATGGCTAAAATATATTAGTATTGTGAAATTAATTTGTTTACGAACATTTCCACAAATTTTGTTTCAGGACTGACATGGCTTTTATTACATAAACGTCGACCAATTTTGGTTTAAAAACATTTATACATGAATTAATAATGTAGTTGTATAATTAATACAATTATACAGCTACATAAAAGTGTTACACTGCACTTACATAACACATCCAGGAGTGTTGGTGTGGAGTTGTGCTGTCCCAGCTGGTTGTGAGCAGTGCAGTAGTACAGTCCACTGTGCTGGGAGTTGATGTCGCTGATGCTGTAATTCTGGCCTGTTGTCAGCAGTGTGTTTGCAGCTGCTCTCTTCTTAAACCAGGTGTAGGTAAGAACAGGAGGGTTTGCATCACTGCTACAGCTCAGAGTCACTGAATCCCCCTCCACTGTGTCTCCAGAGGAAAGAACCACTGCTCTGGTGTTTTTAGGGGAATCTGATTAGAAATAAAACACCTGAATCAGTTGGTGTGTGTTCAGGATTAGCATTTCAAATTCAAAATTAAAATTTTATTCGTCACATACACAGTCATACACAGTATAAGATCAGATCGTATAAGATCATATTGGCAAGATAATGTGCAAGATTGCAGTTCAAAATGTGCAAATGTGCAATGCTCCATTTGTGACCGTATGTGTTTGTCCTAGTAAAAAGTTAGGTTTCAGTCCAGAGGTGTGCAATATGTGCAAGTGTGTGAGTGTTAGTGTTATATGCATATATCAAATATCTCATTTGATATATAAGATATTTGATATATGCATACAGTACTGTGCATATATCAAGGCACCATTATTAATTGTGGTACAAACTGTATATATACAGTACAGTAGATAGATAGAGTGTCACTGTGTGCCCCTGTGATGGGCGTGCTCCCAAATCTAATATTGCTCCTCGCTCACTAGCTAGGCGGCATCTCCTTCTGCTGGTGTGCTGGTGAGCTATTTCCGTTAATGATCTTGGGCTTCTCCCTGCGCTATAAAGTAAAGTGGGGAGTGTAGCTCGGGGTCTGTTGGGATACTGGACTGAAAGTGCTATGCACGCGGTAAAACGCGGAAAAACGGCATGCACACAGGGCAATGAAACAAGCTCCAGGGACATCAAAGAGGCGAGTGAAAATGCGCCTCTGATCTCCGCTACAAGGACAGCCACGAGCTCACTGCCGGAACTCCTGGGACTCTTTAGCTCTCAATGGAGCCGGATATTGTGACCCTGGAGGGAAAGGCCGAAAGGAAGTACACATCACTGCCCACCAGACCTGCACTTGCACAACACTCCTTCCCTTTCTTTCCATCCTCCCATCTTTAACCCTTTTCTTCCCCATTTTCCTTAATAAATTAGCCTTTTCCCGTAAGACCTCGCCTCGTGTCCATGCTTTATGGTGCTGCCCGTGCAACAAAGGGTCGAACCTGTTAGAATATATATATTCATCATGTACAATTTCCAATAACTATTTCCAAACATAGCTCAGCTCAACAATTAATAAAAAAAAATCTAATTTGTGACGGCGGGCTTACTGCTAGAGCTCACATATTAGAAAAACCTTCTCACTTGGTATGTTACATCCACAACACAATGCAGGTGCTCACTCTACAGTCCCTGTGTGTGTGAAAAGGAATGGGTCTCACTGATTCACCTGGGCTGGAGCGCAATTCTCATTTAACATTCTCTGGTCACCCGAGCCTATACATTTGTTTACACTATTGGCCACTGCACAACTACACTTCGTGGTCATCAAATTAAATCAAATCACATCAAATCACTTCAGCACAAATCACTTTTTAAGCATATTTGAACTGCACAAGTCACTTTTAATATGTGGATTGCACAACCATGGACATAACCATTTTTTTATTACCATTTATTCGGCTGCTCTTATTGTTTTACATTTTTTCATATATTTTCTATATATTTTCTATATTGTGTATTTTGTGTACAGATATTTTATTTTTTAACTTTTATTTGTATATTTTTCATTTTTATTTTATTCTTCTCTAGTTAAACTTACCCTTTATTTTAATTTTCATATTTATTTCCTATTCATATTCTTAGGTCACGAGCAGTTGTCTAAGCATTTCACTGCATATCGTACTGTGTATGACTGTGTGACGAATAAAATTTGAATTTGAAAGGGTTTGCTGGGGAGTAGATTTTTTTCCAAACATAAGTTCATACACATTTTCTATGCTTTTAGACGCTGTGAACTCTGGCTAGAAGGAAGCTGCCTGTTACATGCACTCTTGCACAACCCGCCAGCTCTGCCTTTTCCTGTGGACCTGCATCAACCTCTTGAGCTTCTTTGAACTTGATCACAGTACAGAGTTCATCAGCTGTTTTTTAAACACCTGTTAATAAAAACTGTTCGTGTTTGGTGGAACTTTATTATTTTTCAAACCTGTTACACTGGTGGAGAATGCTGGCAAGCCACATTAGAATTCCACAAGTGGACGTAATATCCACACACTGATGTTAGATCTCTGGCTAGGGTTTTAGCTCAGTTGGACGTTGGACCGACTGAGTCAAATTGCAATCAGGTGGCTCCAGCACCAACGCACTGAGTAAAAACAAAGTAAACAGAGCTCCATTCCACACGCTGTTAGACACAGGCCATCACACTAGCCTACCCCTCAGTGGATCCGCCCAGTGCTCCGCCATGCGATCCAATGTGAGACACCTGCATGCATGAGGTGAGGTTCAGGGGTCTGCTAGATGTGGCAAAAAAAAGCCTGAGAGGAACAACGTTCACCTTTCCAGTCAGTGGTCGAGTAAGTAAAAGAGTTATAAACTAACATCCACAAAGTTCTCCCTATTGTTCAACACAGTGCATACTTTAAAGGCTGTTTTATGAACACCTGGTAATAAAGAACTTTCTTTGTCTTTAAAGAAGAATATTTGCATGTCTGTAAAGAAAGCGTCTCGGGTTACTTTGCTGTAACCCTGTTCCCTGAAAAGGCGGGAACGAGATGCTGCGTGAAAACGCTATGGGAACATCTTGTCATGTTGCCGGTTGTGAAGCATGTGTGTACCAAACACGCCAAATTTTTGGCTTTTATAACCTCGGTCAGGTGACGTCATCTGATAGGACGCACCTGCAGGTTATAAATAGGAGTGAACCGGAAACATTCCTCAGATTGATTTGTCTGAACGGACGTCCGGTCACATAGGCAGTGCGGCATTGGGACGCAGCATCTCGTTCCCGCCTTTTCAGGGAACAGGGTTACAGCAAAGTAACCCGAGATGTTCCCTTTCAAAGGCTACACTCGATGCTGCGTGAAAACGCTATGGGAACGAGAGTGCCAACGCCGCCGCACTGCGAGTGTCTGGACTCCAAGGTTGTGTAGCGTGTGCGCACAAGGCCGAGAAGGTCTCAGAACTATGTCTGGGTAGCTGACTCGAGGACCCGTGAGCCCGGAGTAGCATGAACATCCAAACTATAAATGTAATTAATGTGTGCGGAGAGGACAACCCTCCGTGTCACACACTTGCTGCAGGGGAATACCTCTTGCTAGTGCAATAGATGAGGTGATCCCCCTGGTTGAATGAGCCCTGATTCCCAGAGGCGAAGTGAGCCCACGCGCCTCATAGGAGAGGGCAATAAGCCCAGTGTAGTGGGGGCCACCCCCCGTTGCGGCCCCAGACCATGTAAAAGCTGCTTTGACTTACGCCACTAGCTGATGCGGTGGACGTAAATCTAAAGAGCACGTACTGGACAAAGTAAGTGAAGTCTTGCTGCAAGGGAATACCTCTTGCTAGTGCAATTGATAAGGCGATTACCCTGGTTGAATGAACCCTGATTCCTAGAGGCAAAGTGAGCCCACGCGCCTCATAGGAGAGGGCAATAGCATCTCTCACGCCGCTTGCGGCTTCAAAACATGTAAAAGCTGCTCTGACTTACGCCACTGGCTAATGCGGTGGACATAAATCTGAAGAGCACGTACTGGGCACAGTAAGTGAAGTCTCTCCTGCTCCGAAGCTGTAAAGGCGGAGGACAGAAGGCTTCAAAACAATAGGATGCATATTGGCAAATGTGTGCGGAGAGGACCAACTCTCCACATTACAGACTTGCTGCAAAGGAATACCTCTTGCTAGTGCAATTAATGAGGCGATTCCCCTGGTTGAATGAACCCTGATTCCTAGAGGCGAAGTGAACCCACGCACCTCATAGGAGAGGGCAATAGCATCTCTCACGTAGCTTGCGGCTTCAAAACATGTAAAAACTGCTCTGACTTACGCCACTGGCTAATGCGGTGGACGTAAATCTGAAGAGCACGTACTGGACACAGTAAGTGAAGTCTCTCCTGCTCCGAAGCTGTAAAGGCGGAGGACAGAAGGCTTCAAAACAATAAGATGCATATTGGCAAATGTGTGCGGAGAGGACCAACTCTCCGCATCACAGACTTGCTGCAAAGAAATACCTCTTGCTAGTGCAATTGATGAGGCGATTCCCGTGGTTGAATGAACCCTGATTCCTAGAGGCGAAGTGAACCCACGCGCCTCATAGGAGAGGGCAATAGCATCTCTCACGCAGCTTGCGGCTTCAAACATGTAAAAGCTGCTCTGACTTACGCCACTGGCTAATGCGGTGGATGTAAATCTGAAGAGCACGTACTGGACACAGTAAGTGATGTCTCTCCTGCTCCGAAGCTGTAAAGGCGGAGGACAGAAGGCTTAAAAACAATAGGATGCATGTTGGCTAATGTGTGTGGAGAGGACCAACCCTCCGTGTCACATACTTGCTGCAAGGGAATACCTCTTGCTAATGCAATTGATGAGGCGATTCCCCTGGTTGAATGAGCCCTGATTCCTAGAGGCGAAGTGAGCCCACGCGCCTCATAGGAGAGGGCAATAGTTGTCCGATCCTCTTAGAGAGGTAACACCACTTAGAATAGTCTTAATTACGCTGGCTGGAGGACCAGCTTGACTTAGAGTCAGAGAGTAGTAAAGGGGACATTTGCTGATCTTGCGAGGCAAAGAGGTCCACCTACGCTACATGAAATTTTCCAAGAATGTAACTCGCCCTGAGGGACAGGAATCTGGTGCGCTAGCTATTTAGCGGCGCGAGCACAGTCCGCCCTGGCGATTAATATACGAGACTGCCATAGTGTTGTCCACCCGCACTAGGACATGGTAGTCTCAACTGCTGGAGGAAGTGCTTTAGGGCCTGAAATAGTGCCATGATTTTGAGGCAATTGAGTGCCGCGCAAAAAGATGGCCTCTCCAGCTCCCTTGGGCTGGACGGTCATTTAAGACCGCACCCCAGCCCATGAGGGAAGCGTCTGTCGTTAGCATCTGCGACGACAAGACGAACTTAGAGTGGGACCCAGAGTCAGAAACCGGGGTCTGAACCACATAGGAAGGGTACGAAGCACCTGGCGCGTAGCCCTTATTGGGGATTGGCCCTAGAGTAAATCCCCTGGTTCTTAGCCACAACTGAAATGCTCTCATGTGCAGAAGGTCCAAAGGTGTCACCGTGGATACAGCTGCCATGAGAGCTAAGATCTCTGAAAGTGATGGTCACTTTCTGGTCTAGCTTGATTTCCTTGAAGGTGTTGAAAATGGATTCGACACGAGCGGGAGACAGCTGTGCCCGCTTACGCTCAAATTCCATGTGACACCCAAAAATGTTGTCCTCTAAACAGGAAAGAGCATGCTTTCATGGCATTGGATCTCAATCCTAGGAAACAAAGATTAGCTAGAACGACATGCTGATGTCGAAGCGCTAGCTACTGAGACTGGGCCGGCCAGTCATGTAATTCAATACGGATGCTCTGGAGTCGTAAGAGCCAGAAATACATCCATGTATTTTGTGTATGTGCGGGTGAAAAAGCTAGACCAAATGAAAGGACCCGATACTGGTAAGCTTCCCCCCCGAAAGCGAACCTCAGGAACCTCCTGTGTTGTGGCAATATTTCCATTAATTTATTTTTAGATAGCGGTAAAGCCCGCAAAATCTAAAAAAAATTGGACGCAGCCCCCCCGTTCCTCTTGCACTTTCCGGTTTCATGGAAGTGGAGACCACGCCATTGAAACACGGAGGGTGATGTGAGAACTGAATCCTGTAGTTTCTCTGTACAGTGCTTAGTGCCCAAGGAGATATACTTGGCAGTAGCTTCCACGCTGCCAGTTTCTCAGAAAGGGGCAAAGCTCAGCGGCTTGGTTAAACGGGGGGGGGGGGGAATGTTAGATGTTCGGCATCCTGAAACACGGCAGGAAAAACCCGAAGAACTAACATTTTATTGGAGACTGGAGTTGCCCGAAACACCAGTGGTGGCGGAGCAAGAACACCAACCTCCTGGGGGTGCCAGGGAGAACACTTTATTCTTTAAAAGGAATTCTGCGTGCCTCTCCCCATTGGGGGGCCACCCCCCACGGTCCTGGGGACATGAACCTCAGGGCTTCTTTGTGAAGACAATATAGTCTGACCTCTTTTGAGGCGGATTGCGTGACGCACCCCAATCTTGCGACGGGGTGCCCAGCTCAAAAACACTCTCCTTGTGTGTTTCATGCCTCGCAACAGTCAGACCCAGTCGAGACTGGGTGGCCGACAGTCCCGACTCTTGAGCAAGGCGGGGAAGGAATTTCCCGAAGGCTTGTTATACAAACTTCGCCTCATGAACCTAGTGGCGACCGAGTTAACGACATCGCCAAGTAGGCCGGGAGGCGAGATGGGGCATCGAGGAGGAATACACGATCCTTCTCCTTATGGCCCCTGAGATTCAACCACAAGTGCCTCTCCGCGGAGACCATAGCAGCCATAAAACGGCCGATAGCACGAGCCGTCTGCTTTGTTGCACGAAGAGACAAGTCTGTGGCCCGGCGTAAATCCAATACGCCTTACCTTGCAGAGCCCCGCCAGTACTCAAGTCTCTCAGCAGGTCAGCCTGGTAGGCGTGCAAAACCGCCATGGTGTGCAATGCGCCAACCTGACCTGCTGCCTGAAAAGCTTTTCCCTCCAGGGAAGATAAAAAGTCTACACAACTTGAAAGGAAATAATAGCTTTTCAGGAAGGATGATGTCCCAGAAGAGAGATAGCCTGGAAGCGTCTCTTCTATCTGGGTGTCATCATATAACTCCGCGTTTCTACCTCAATTATATTTAAATAAATAAATAAGTTGATGGCAGGAAAACACGGGATGAATACAGCTTACTCCATGAAAGGGTTAACTTATATGGAGATTGCTAAGAAAAGGGGAGAGAGCGTCGTTGAGGCTCCGCCCCCGGCCACCCGACAGAACCTGCCGTCTATGTTTTTTTTTTTTTTTTTAATTATTATTTTTAAGTGCTTAGAGCCTATTACCATCTCCGCGGAAGCAAGAGAGGATGTTTATCCTTGCCCATTCACAAGAAGCGCAGCGCGCGCTTGCGAGCGGACAGAGGGATTTCCCGATCCGATGAGAACGCGAAAGAAAGGAGTTTTAAATCCGTCTCTCACTGCTCTGCCGGATGCACGAGTTTAAGCCCCAGGAATGCACGGCGGCTCGAAGATTCTCAAGGAATGCGAGGCGCGCGCGTAGCACTTAATCGAAGCAGTAAAGTGTAGAGATCGCCCTCCGATATGGATTATACACACGGAGGGACATCTCGTTTAAACTCTGCCATTATCGGTGAGTTAAACACTTATTTTTGTTGGTTAGACACAACACGCTCACAACTAGACAAGGTGAAGACAAGAATCTAAAGAATGTTTCCGGTTCACTCCTATTTATAACCTGCAGGTGCGTCCTATCAGATGACGTCACCTGACCGAGGTTATAAAAGCCAAAAATTTGGCGTGTTTGGTACACACATGCTTCACAACCGGCAACATGACAAGATGTTCCCATAGCGTTTTCACGCAGCATCGAGTGTAGCCTTTGAAAGGGAACAACATATGTAACAGACCAGATTTCAGGTGGAACAAAACAAAATAGAAACTAATGTACTGTACGGTTCTGGGTTTTGCATAAGAACAGAAAGGAGAAAGTGTGACCAGAAGAACTCATTCTCCAGTACGATCAGTAAAATCAAACAGCTGTTTTACTTACAGTACTGTGCAAATATGTTTGGGCAAATACAAAAAATGCAATAAGAAAACATACTTTTGAAACATTTCTACAAAGTAAATTTCACTAAAGAGTAATAAAATAAACACTGTCCGTATTTGGCGTGGAAACACTCTACTGGAAAAAAATCATTAGTGTTAGATTCAGATTTGTGCAGTTTTAGGGTGGTTAGTGTTTTGCCCCTCCCTTGTTTTAAAGCACTTTAGAACAACACACACCAACACTACATTAGAGCGGGAGGAGCGAAGCGGGGGTCTTCCTTTTTTCCACACCCCCGTTCTCTATCCGCGGTCCAGGGCCGGGGGCTGAGAGGAGGAGCTGGCCGTTCGGTCGGGGTCTGGGCTGGTGGTCCTTTCCGCTGCTGCGGGGACCAGGGGGGGTCTTTCTGTCTACATGTGTGAGTGTGTGAATATTTGTTTGTGTGTATGAGGGTGGGAATGTATGTTTGTGTATGTGTGTGCCTGGCTGTCTACGTTTAGGTGTCAGGTCAGGTCCTAGACTCCACCTCTCTCAACATCCCAGGCCCCCCCTGCTTTGCCACCACACACAGCTGTGGGGTGCTCCCAGCCGCTGGTGGGTTGTTGGTTTCTGGCTCCGGGGCGGGGCGCTCGGGTGAGCGCTGGCTCACTCGCGGCGGTCGCTGGGCGGAATCTGGCGCTCCTGGCTTGGCTGGGCACCGGCTGGTGGATGGGGGGGGCCCTGGGATCTCTGGACCCAGGGACCGGACTGCCTCGGAGTGGACGACCACCGGCGGAGCCTGCGGTCCTGTCACCACGGCCCCCTGGGGCGTCTACACTGGGGCTGCTAGATGACCCCCCTCTGGGCTCTCCGCTGCCCCTTTCGGGGTGGGGGGGCTGTCCCTGCGGTGGTTCTCCTGAGACTCCTGTGCTCTGGGGGGCCTCTGGATGTCTGGGACCCGTGTCTCCGCTGTATCTGCTCCATGCCTCGCGAGACGGGACTGTGGTCCCCCACACACACTATTAAACATTTACATGGAGGAGCCCTATGAACACAAGCGCGCTCACACACACAGGTGTGCACACAAACGTTCACACTGGTGTACAAACAGGTGCTCACACACACACTGTCTTTGCTGTTGCTTCAAAACAAAATGTTTATTTCAAAATATTTTATTAATCAACAGGTTTTGGGATTTGTGGTTTGCCGCGAGTCGTGCAGGTGTTGGTTGTGGCTGCGGTTTCTCTGCTGTTGTGTCTTCTGTTGTTTTTTTTCTCTTTTTCTTCGGCAGGTGCGGAAGCAAATTTTGATTGTATTCTCTCCCCCCTCCCACCCCCCCTCCCTTTTTTTTTTTCTTCTCTTTTCCCTTTTTTTTTTTTTTTTTTCCCCTCAATTGTTTGTTTGTTTATTTATTTTTATTCCCTTTTTTTTTTTTTCTTTTTACTCTCTTCTCTTTTTTTGGTCCCCCGGTCTTGTCTATTATAATATGGGAAACAAACAAAAAAAACAAACAAAAAAAAAAAATGGCTGTGAATGATGATAGAACAGCTACACATACACTCTATGTGTTATCTGTGATACTGACAGGCCGGGAAAAAAAAAAAAAAAAAAAAAAAGATTTGTGCAGTTTTATAAGAAAAGCAGTTGGAGTTTTTAGTGAGTGTGCTGAAGAATATGCCAGAGTTCTACTGGTAGATTCTTTGTTTTCTTTCAGGCATGCAAATATTTTTTGTAATGTTATTTATTTATAAATTTTTATGGCATGTTTGAAAATAGTGAATGCTTATGTACATAATAATGCAGGCATAATAAACATTCATTCAACTTCTAAATCGCTTATACTGCACACACAGGGTTGCTGGGGCCTGAAGCCTATCCCAGGGTATGAGGCAGGGTACACCCTGGACAGGGCGCTTGTCCATTGCAAGACACACACACACACACACACACACGCACACACACACACACACACTTTTTTGGCCAATTTTTACAGGAAATTTGGGAACACCAGTCATCCTAGTCTGTATGTCTTTGCTCTGTGGGAGGAAACTGGAGTACCCAGAAGAAACCCACCAAGCATGGGAAGAACACGCAAACTCCATGCACACAGACCCGAGGAAGGAATCGAACGCTGGACCCTAGAGGTGCGAGTGCTAACCACTATGCCTTTGTGACGCCTCATGATAAACATGTATAACAACATTTGTACTCAACAGAAACTGATATTTATGATTTACGCATATTTCCTCCCACCTTTCAAACTCAATTTCCCATATTTATTTTGCCACAAAGCCCTAAAAAAAAACAACTGAATTTCATTTAATTGTACTACAGTTAATGGTGCCTCAGACACTGATATATATATATATATATATATATATATATATATATATATATATATATATATATATATATATATATATATAGATAGATATATAGATAGATAGATAGATAGATAGATAGACTTTATTGATCATTTTTTAAATTGTGTATGATACTTATAGATTGAGAAGAGGAAAATCCACACTCACACACTGGAGGAGAGAGGAGACTGTCATGGCCTTCAACAGCACAGCTGTAACTGACCGCACCACTGACTGCAGCTACAGAGCAGGAGGCAGATTTACAGTCAGACACACGCTGTCCGTTCTTGTACCAGATGTAAGTGGGGTTGTTAGACAGAGTGCAGGTGGTGATACAGCTCAGTGTCATGTACTGGTCTCTCCAGTCTGATACTGTAACCTTCAGATCTGTAAAATATAATAAATTAGTTTAATAATTACTTCAGTTTATCTTATCTCTATATTTGTATGACTTTACCTGTAACAGACAGAGAGACTCCAGGTTCTCCAGTGTATTTAGGATCTTTAGGATCATTAGTGTAGAATCTGAATCTGTATGTTTGAGCGTCTCTCTTTGTCAGGTTAGTGATTCTCAGACTACAGTTATTCTGGGAGCTCTGTGTGTACTGCACTCGGCTCTGATACTCCTCATCCTCTCTCACATCCACAGGCTCAACACCAGTCTCCTCTTTAATGAACCACACCACTTTTGTGACTTTTAAACGATCAGGGAAGGTGTAATAACTGTGTACGTCTACTGATGAGCCAATCAGAGAGCAGATAGTCTGGGTGGAGTAAGTCACACTCCAGCAGCTCTTCTCATCAGGAACACCTGACAAACAAAATGAGAACAGAAGTGTAAATCCAATCATGAATCACTGCATGTGAGTTTATCTAACTGGTGCCACATGTGAAATGTTGTGAAAATAATTTATTATCTCTTGTTTTTCTGAGATTACAAGAACAGAGTGAAAATTGTCCTGTAGATTATAGAAAAATCCTGTCTGATTAAAAAATTTTCCCTTTCCTTTAGAATACAGGATGGTACTAAAAATAATTATAAAATGATCTTGGTGACTGAAGCTTGCTTATAAATCACCCCCCGTCTGCTTCACCACTTCACTCCAGATCCAAAATCATGCTCCCGGATTATTACCAACACTTCCAGTGAGGCTGATCCAGCTCTCCCACCTCACACTCCACACCCCTTATAAATAATCCGGATTTTGGACAATAATTTCACTCACTTACACATCATCTGGTTTTATACATTTTGTACATATTATTATTAGTAGTAGTCTTTTTTGTTGGTTTTGCACCTCTTTTGTTTAGTTATTGTTTACTTTGGGTTGTTGTTTATGTTGGTTGTGTGTCTTTTCTTGTTCTGAGCGGCTCGCGCTTCACCAGAGTCTAGATTAAAGATCCTGTTTAGTGTAACCAGGTTATTGAATTATCCACCCGTTACAATATAAACAAAAAATCATTCTAAAAAGTTCTAAAATTCATGATTTGGGATTAGATTTAATACTTACATTTATATTTTATGTTTATTTACTTGTGTAATTTATATTTAATATTTATATGTAACATTTAAGTTCAATATTTACATTTAAGGTTTTTTTCAGGTAAAATTTGTACTAAAACATAAAACAAATATTCAGGAAAATAAATAAATATCTAACGGTAATGCAATAGTTTCAATTGGTAACAAAAAGAAATAAAAGAGAAAAGAGTATTAAACATTCGTTGCCCTATAAACATAAACCTGCAGTGAGATGATGACAGAGTGAGTGAAGTGTAAAGTGAGTTCTTACAGACAGCAGGAGAGCGAAGATCCTCATGTCCTCTTACAGCACAGGAGTAGCTGCCTGCGTCCCCACTACTGATATACAGATCATTTCTGTTGTGATTAGTAACACGCTGTCCGTTCTTGTACCAGATGTAAGTGGGGTTGTTAGACAGAGTGCAGGTGGTTTTACAGGTCAGTTTCTTATACCCATTACTGCTGTCTGATACTGTAACCTTCAGATCTGCAAATAATAAACATGTGTTGAGATTGTTTTCAAATATGGAATTTTATATGACTAAACTTATTGTTTTCCTATTATCCTTACCTGTAACAGTCAGAGAGACTCCAGGTTTTCCACTGTATTTGCCTTTAGGATCATCAGTGTAGAATCTGAATCTGTATGTTTGAGCGTCTCTCTCTGTCAGGTTAGTGATTCTCAGACTACAGTTATTCTGGGAGCTCTGTGTGTACTGCACTCGGCCCTGATACTCCTCATCCTCTCTCACATCCACAGGCTCAACACCATCAGCCTGCACTTTAATGAACCACACCACTTTTGTGACTTTTAAACGATTAGGGAAGGTGTAATAACTGTGTATGTCCACTGATGAGTCAATCAGAGAGCAGATAGTCTGTGTGGAGTAAGTCACACTCCAGCAGCTCTTCTCATCATAAACACCTGAAACACAAAATGAGAACAGCAATCTTAATCTACTCATGAATCTTGTGAGTTTATTGCAGTCTAACAGATAGCAGGTAAAATGTAAAATGTTGTAAAAACAACAAATGTTTCTGTACATTGTAGATAGATTTAATCCTTTGACTTGGCATACAGGATGTTTGTAGAAACTGTTTAGATTTTTTTGTGATTCCTTGAGAATTATTTCTTTGTGAATATTATTAAAAGTGATTTAAAAAAAAGCCTCAGACCTAAGATCGTGTTTCAAAAAGTCAGGCGTCACTGTTTTAAATCAGTTTAAAATGCCATGAGTAGATGTGTTTTCACATCTTTAACACTGTTCTAAAAATAACTGAGTATTGTATGAACCTGGCAACCCTTCACCCTTGTGTTTCTCCATTTACGGCAAACTACTGTATCTAACTGTATCCCAGTATTATACAGTAGCCTCTACTACTAAAAAAGAAATGAGAGAAAAGAGTATTACACTTTTTTACAATTGTTGCCCTATAAACATAAATCTGCAGTAAGATGATGACAGAGTGAGTGAAGTGTAAAGTGAGTTCTTACAGACAGCAGGAGAGCGAAGATCCTCATGTCCTCCTACAGCACAGGAGTAGCTGCCTGCATCCCCACTACTGATATACAGATAGTCATAATTTCTGTTCTGATCAGTAATACGCTTTCCGTTCTTGTACCAGATGTAAGTGGGGTTATTAGACAGAGTGCAGGTGGTGATACAGCTCAGCCATTTATACCAATTACTGCTGTATGTAACCTTCAGATCTGCAAACAATCAAGAGTTTGGTGTTATATTAAGAGTTAAACATGTTATTGTTATTGTTGTTGTGGTGTTTATTAGTGCTGTCAAATTTTGTATCTATTGATTTACTCGAGTTTCGACTCATTAACCCATAGTTTGTGATTAATCACAATTAATAAAAACATTTAAATGCTCAGATTTACTTGTATTATAAAAATGCAATGTTGGAATAGAAGTGAAGAACAAACTGGTTAGAGGAAACATTATGCAGTTTTTAATCTCAAATATTAATATTTAACCAATGTTAGAATTAAAATCTCTCGAATGGGACCTGCATGCAGTCTTTCGGTAGTATGGGGTGTGGCAACCCACTAATGATGGGGCTCAAAAAGCCGATCCAGCTCTCCCACCTCACACTCCACCCTTCATAAATAATCCGAACAATAATTCCACTCACTTACACAATATCTGGTTTTATATATTTTGTAAATATTATTATTATTATTATTATTACTTTGTATGTTGGTTGTGTGTCTTTTATTGTTCTGAGCGGCTCGCGCTTTACCAGAGTCTAGATTAAAGATCCTGTTTAGTGTAACCAGGTTATTGAATTATCCACCCGTTACAATATAAACAAAAAATCATTCAAGTTCTAAAATTCATGATTTGGGATTATATTTAATACTTATATTTATATTTTATGTTTATTTACTTGTAACATTTATATTTAATATTTAGATATAATATTTAAGTTCAATATGTACATTTATGATGGGGCTCAAAATTCAACTACTTAGAGCCTCTTGAGCCACCTCTATCACATCTTACATTTTATGTTCTCTTGTAACAATAGTTCCCTTGAAGGTAGCTCGAGCACATAACTTTGGTTTTATCCAAACTTCCATCTACTGTAGAAGCTTTTTATAATAAAAATACTGCAGACATGGTGATGTTTCCTCAGTCATCTTATTATTTACATTAAATGTGTCGTTATCATACAGAGCCGGGTAAAAAAAAATAATAATAATAACGCGTTAAAATGTGTAAATTAATCAAGCGTGTTAATGCGTTAATCTTGACACCTCAGGGTGTGTGTGTGTGTGTGTGTGTGTGTGTTACCTGTAACAGTCAGATGAACTCCAGATGAGGCTGATATCCAGTCACTTCTCTGTGTTTTAAATCTAAAGTTATAAACTCCAGAGTCACTCACTCTCACATTCCTCACTGTCAGCTCACAGTCAGACGTCACTGTGCTTACAGACACTCGTCCTGAGTATTGTGGATCTGTGTTTAGGTCTTGTGGTTCTCCTTCAGAGCTCTGGACTCGATACCACTCTCTCTGTGTGACACTCGAGTGATCAGGTGTTGTAAATGTACAGGGGATTTTTACTGTAGATCCAGTAACAGCACAGAGACTCTGAGAGGAGAGAGTTACATTGTGCTGAGCCTGAACTCCTGGAACACACACACACACACACACACACGCGCGTGCGCGCGCACACACACACACACACACACACACACACACACACACAGCACAAATCAATATTAAACACATAAAGCAATGACTCATGCACACACATGTTCTCAGTCACACACAGCACGAGAGCCAAGAACGTGTGAAAACGTTAAAAATAGAACTTAGTTTGAAACAGTTCATAAACTTCATCCGGGTTTATAAAACAGTACCAATAAACTCAATAAATAAAAGTTGAGGACATTAATTGATTATTTTCTACATTTATAATAAAATATAATATTTTGATTTATGTACGTTTTTGGAGAATTCACATTTTTAATTTTATCTGCTCAAACACTTCCAAACACACAGACATGTTGAGAGCTTTCCTGAACTGTTACAGTAGTGACACAACAGCACATAAAAACAGTAGAAAGAGCTGAAATATGTGAAAAGTTTACCTGTCAGTAACATGAGGATTGCTGCTACTGTAATATTTCTCCACATTCTGTAAAACACGGTGACATCAGCCTTCAGACAGCTGACACTTGAAAATCCACCAGGTGTAGAGTTTAGACCAAAAATATCCTCATAAATACAAAACAAATCGATCTTACACTTCTAATGAACTTAAAAATTAACTGCATTAATCAGCCTGTTCCTCCTTCACTCGTACTGCACTTGTAAGCAGTTATGAGCTTCTACACGACACTAGCAGTAGATACAGAAGTAAAGTAGTGCACTTAGCACTGTGTTATCACACCTCTGTATTTCAGCTTGGTCCCCTCCTTTTCTTTACATTAGAACAGACATACAGACGTGTGATTGACGCCTCTTTCTTACTCCGTCCTCATCTCTATAGGCGTCTCAAAAGAGCTCTTGCAGTCACGTGATTCAGAATCTAAACATCCGCCATTTTGTTGAACAGTCATGTCTGCCGCAGATAACACCTCCAAACCAGAAAATGATGAAACACTGAATAATTTTTAGGTTAAAATTTTAATGTTTGGTGTTTGCTGTCAGTGATCCCCCTCTGCCCTCTGGAACTGTCTGACTCATCCTGGTGCTCCGCTTCAGATTGGAGATCTCGTTGCATGAATATATTATATAAGTATGTGTTTGTGCGCGTGTCTCATATGTAACATTCATATTTAATGCAGTTCATGATAAGTGTATGTTGTTAAAGTATTTGTGGATATGTATGTACAGTAACGACGGCTCGCGCGAGGGGCTGTGCCGCGCATAAACAGTTTAGCACGCCCTCTCGGGTTAAAGCACACAGAGCACAAACTCTTTCTTCCTATAATCCTCGGTAAGGGCATACAGTAAGCCCCGAGAACATCTTTAAGTTTTTTTTTTTAGTTTCCAGAATCCCGTCCGTTCTCGCATAGACGGCGGAGCTCTGGTTATTTTTTTTTATATATTTTAAGGTATGTGTGTGTGTTTGTGTGTGTGTGTGTCCGGAGAGTTTGTGTGTGTCTGCCTGCGCGTCTCATATACAATGTATGTGTAGCAGTAAAATTTCACTACAGTGTAGGGGTAAGACTATGCCCTGTGATATATCTTGGACGACTAGGTGAATGACAAGATCTAGGTCTCCAACCCCTAGTACGTTTAATTCCTGTACTTATGTTACTTAAGCGTGTTTTTATCTGCCTTGCTGCGTGTGCTTTACCTTTTGTAAACACGACTGATGAGGATTAAACCTCTGGACCCAATCTACACGGTAGCCCACAGAGTAAGAAGTCAAACCTTCCTACCTCTATCAGCCCACAAGACAGGAGGAATGCCCCTACTTCAAGATAACAGACTTTACAATTTATTATATGAAATGGAACAGAAATTTTAAAGGTGTAAAAGAAAACTCACCAAGCATAAAAATGGAATTGTTCAGCTCAAACATTAAACTGTAATTGAATAAATAAAATTAATGTCACTTGAATACACTGGCAGTTCCAGTCTCTTTGTAATTCCCACAACAGTACAAAACATGGAACCAATTCTCACAAAAACTCAAATGATATAAGGTTAACCCAACAGTTAGCAGTTTCACTTTGCAGATTTTTATAAATTAATCAACATACCTGGGCAAGAGTCATGACTCAAGATCGCATTTTACCTGACCGTGGAACTGGGCTGGTACTGAAATGTCCATATATGGCAGGGTAACTAATAGGAAACGTCTCTCAAAGACAAGAAAGACAAGGTGCTCTTTTCTATTTTTTAGCATTCTTAATCCAAAGCATTCTTAATCTCAGTCCAAAGCAACAAAAAAAATCCAGCAAAAAGAGAAATCGCTGTCCAAGCAAATAATTCCACACAAGGACAAGGACAGTTGCAGTCCAAAGCAAGCTCAAGTCCCAGTTCAGAAAGTCTGTCCCAGAGTCCTCCCTTTGGAGACGACAAAAATAAGAAAAATATTTAGTCCTGAGACAAGAAACTCTGTTACATGTCCAAAAAGTCCATCCTAAAATCGTAGGAGCAAAAGGAGAAAAATAAGTCCCTCAGCAAGAGCATAAGACCCAAAAAAAACAGAACCGTCGACAAAGAATCCACAATGCCGTTCGTATCCACACGGCGGCAGCAACGCGCCAAAACAGCACGCGGAGAACTCACTCGAAGCAACAGCCGCTCTGGAGTCCACTTCTCCTTTTTTTTAGTAGCGCGGAGATACTGACTGAGTAGTTTCACAAGTGTCACTGTAATAGAGCGCAAACTCACTCTTCAGAAAGAACACTCACGCAGCTAACGCGGTGAGCAACGCCCCTTTCGTATTACGTTGGTGTTCAGCTCGGTCACACAGCAATTTTCACTTCTTCCATCAAGCCGCAACAGCTCAAGCTCGGTCCAGCTCCTCGGCAGCTCACCTCGATACTCTCTAACTGCAATTCCCGTACAAAAATGAGTCATAAAAATCACTGTCTTACTTCTCTCGCCACTATGGTGCTCTTTGTTGCTCCCGTTTTTTCGCGCCGCTCAAAAAAAACTCAGCTTCTTTTTTTTTTTTTTTTTTTACCCTTCAACCTATAAGTACTTGAATACCTCCACATTCCCCCCTGCTAAACCCTGCCATATACATGACATTTCAGGCAGGCCAGTTCCTAAAAAAAATAAAAACATACAACAGTCTCAGCACCACAACATTGTCAACATTTAACATTCTCTTGATGTAAACCAACAAACAAATTGCCATTTTCTCTCTTAGATGCCTTAACACTCTAGCCCCGACTTACATAATAAAATCATCTCTATATCTTATGGGCAGTTTACCCTGTGTCTCTCGTTTAGAACGTCTTAGACATGGTACCCCCTGTATGTCATCTTCTGGAATGTTAGAGTCTACAGATTCTACTTCTTGTTCAGATTCCACCCCTTTAACCTTACCTACACTACCCCCCTGTTCCCATAAGCCTGTGTTCTGAAGGTGTGTGGGACACGGAGTGTAAACAATGTCATATGTGTCAACATCTGTTTCTGGCAGCTCTATTTCTTTTTCAGCATGTGTAACCTGTTTTGTGGGAGTGAGAAAGGTACAGTGTCTAAGTTGTTCTCTGTGAACTACCTTGGCAGGACCCCCTACCTCAGGACGTACAGTAAACACAGGTAAATCCGGGTGATTCTGCCGTACTACCAAATATGGTACAGACTCCCACTTATCCTGAATTTTGTTCCGTCCCCTAACCTTGTGGTTACGCAGCAATACTCTGTCACCCGGTCTGATGAGCGCACCTGCAGTCTTGCGATTATAGACTCTCTTCCTTCTCCTGGAAGCTTCTTGGGCAGTTGCTTTTGCAGTCTCCGCTGCAATCTTCAAGCGTTCATGATGATTCTTCACCCATTCATCCAAATCATCTGCTTCCTCATCGATAAGGTCTTTTCCGCCTAGGACGTCCATGGGCAGCCTTGCGTCTCGTCCGAACATTAAATAAAATGGAGAGTAGCCTGTCGACGAATGAACATGGCTATTGTAGGCCATTACAAGTTCAGGTAAGTAAGTCTTCCAATCCCTTTTTTTTTTAGCAGGTAACGTCCGCAGCATGTCATGCATAGTACGATTAAATCTCTCGCACTGCGCGTTCCCTTGCGGGTGATATGGACTGGTGCGGCTCTTGCTGATCCCATACAACTTACAGAGCTCTTTAATTACGCTTGCCTCAAAACACCTCCCCAGATCCGAATGCAATCGTGCCATAACAGACAAACCAGTGTCGTACAAGGGCTCTGGCAGTTGTAATAGCAGTCTGATTTTTAGTTGGCACCGCCACTGTAAACCTGGTAAACATGTCAGTGAGCACTAAGACGTTCTCATAGCCCCCTGCTGATCTCTCAAGCATGGTATAATCCATAGCAAGAACTTCTAAGGGTGCGGTTACGTTGGTGCAAGTCATAGGAGCATGAATTTTGGGAAACACATCCTTAGCCAAAGTACATCTCCGACACTGGGTTACCCACGCCGGTATATCACTGGTCATAGAGGGACTCCTTCATACACTTTCATTTGCAAAGAGCGTGGTACTACTAATTGCCAAATCTCCTCTCCATCTCTTAGATCTGTAATTACTCTGTATAGCACTTGATGCTTTAGTTTCAGACGCTCAAGTTGTCTGGCTAACTTCCTTTGCTGGGCCCCCATACTTCGGAAACTATGTGCCACTATCCCCTTGTTCTCAAGCACAGCAGTATACACCGGTGCTATACAGGGATCCTTTTTCTGTTGCTCACAAATAGATGACCAGCTATACCCATCCACACCCGCCTTTATGACTGCTTGCGTGGCAGTTTGGACCGTGGGCTCACTTTCTTCCTCGTCTTTACCTGGCCACAAGCATGCTCGTACCTCATCTAAGGTCAATCGGATAAAATGTTTTCCTGCATCATCTTTCTTAGGTTCTATACCCCAAGGAATCCTAGAAAGAGCGTCAGCATTAATGTTTTGCCTGCCTGGCTTGTAGCAAACCTCAAAGTTAAATTCTATTAACTGAGCAACCCAACGCTGCTCCACTGCCCCGAGATTGGCTGTTTCCAGGTATCGGAGAGGGTTGTGATCCATGATTACTTGAAACCTAGCAAACATGAGGTACTCCTTGAATTTCTCGGTTACTGCCCACTTAAGGGCAAGTAACTCCAACTTGAAGGCACTATAGTATTTATAATTTCTTTCAGATCCTTTCAGGCCTCGGTTCGCGTATGCAATGACGCGTTCTATACCCCCCTGCTTTTGACTAAGTATGGCCCCCAGACCATTACGGCTCCCATCTGTTGTCAATATGAACGGACACTGGAAATCAGGGTAAGCCAACACCGGAGGTGCTATGAGACTACTCTTTAGTTGGCTGAATGCAGCCTGACATTCCTCATTCCAGGTAAACGGTTCTGATGTATTGTTTTTTTTACCTCTTCCCACTAGAGCATTTTTTACCTCTTCCCACTAGAGGGTTTTGCCAGTTGTGCAAACCTTGGGACAAAACGGCGATAATAGCTCATAAATCCCAAAAAACTGCCTAACCTGCTTAACATTTGTGGGTGTTGGCCACGCATCCAAACACTGAACTTTGTCCATATCTACCTGAATTCCTTTAGCAGAAATTATGTGCCCTAGGAACCGGACTACTGGTTTAAAGAGGAAACATTTACTTGGTTTCAGCTTCAGCCCATGCCGCCTTAATCTGGAGAAAACAAGCTCCAATCTCTCGCAATGACTTCTAAAGTCTTTAGAGAACACAATAATATCATCCAGGTAGATTAAGAGAACATCAAAAGCCAGGTCACCCAACGCTACGCCCATCAGATGTTGAAAGGTGGCCGGAGCATTGCATAAACCAAACGGCATCCGAGTCCATTCAAACAACCCGAATGGTGTGGTGACAGCAGTTTTCTCCTGGTCAGATTCACTTACTGCCACTTGAAAATAACCTGCCGTGAGATCAAGTGTGGAAAACAACTTGGCCTTTCCTAAAGCATCCAACGACTCTTCCACACGGGGAAGAGGATAAGCGTCCTTAAACGTGACCTGATTAAGTCTGCTGTAATCAGAGCTGGTACTGAAATGTCCATATATGGCAGGGTAACTAATAGGAAACGTCTCTCAAAGACAAGAAAGAACAGTCCCAACAAAAAAATCCAGCAAAAAGTGAAATCGCTGTCCAAGCAAATAATTCCACACAAGGACAAGGACAGTTGCAGTCCAACGCAAGCTCAAGTCCCAGTTCAGAAAGTCTGTCCCAGAGTCCTCCCTTTGGAGACGACAAAAATAAGAAAAATATTTAGTCCTGAGACAAGAAACTCTGTTACATGTCCAAAAGGTCCATCCTAAAATCGTAGAAGCAAAAGGAGAAAAATAAGTCCCTCAGCAAGAGCATAAGACCCAAAAAAAACAGAACCGTCGACAAAGCGGTTTGCACGGCGGCAGCAACGCGCCAAAACAGCACGCGGAGAACTCACTCGAAGCAACAGCTGCAAAAAAAAACAATCAGCCGCTCTGGAGTCCACTTCTCCCTTTTTTTAATAGCGCGGAGATACTGACTGAGTAGTTTCACAAGTGTCACTGTAATAGAGCGCAAACTCACTCTTCAGAAAGAGACAAACACTCACGCAGCACACTTTCAGCAAACGCGGTGAGCGACGCCCCTTTCGTATCACATTGGTGTTCAGCTCGGTCACACAGCAATTTTCACTCCTTCCATCGAGCCGCAGCAGGTCAAGCTCGGTCCAGCTCCTCGGCAGCTCACCTTGATACTCTCTAACTGCAATTCCCGTACAAAAATGAGTCATGAAAATCACTGTCTTACTTCTCTCGCCACTATGGTGCTCTTTGTTGCTCCCGTTTTTTGCGCCACTCATAAAAAAACACAAAAACTGTCGCTCCGCCTCCGCCTCGGCTCTCTTCCGCCCTACCTCACGTTGCTTCCGGACTCAGCTTCTTTTTTTTTTTTTTTTTTTAACCTTCAACATAAAAGTACTTGAATACCTCCACATATGTGCTTCATATTATTTTCATAAGGATGAAATGAGATGCCCAAATTCGTGCTTTGAAATTCATAGTAAGTTTCTTATATAGTTTTTGTAATGTCTTAACAGGAACAAATTAATAAAAGACGCGGCAATGCCTCAGTTTAAATGGTCTTAAATTAATTTAATTACCTGATAGTAGGCTACCTTATAATCTGATAGTGTTAACTATGTAAATGTCCTGATTCGTGAATATGCCAACATGTCTTATTTAAAACGTAAAAATGTGTCGCCATCATCAGAAGACATGAATGAACTATATATATATATATATATATATATATATATATATATATATATATACGTATATATATATATATATATATATATATATATATATACATATATATATGTGTGTGTGTGTGTGTGTGTGCAGTACATAACGATATAGTATATAGTGCAGTATATATATATACAACGAGACAGCGCGCTCACATCCCTCTTTTCACCTTTGATGTTATCAAACCGGTTTCGCGGATGGGGGAATTGGCAGAATTAAGGTTTAAAACTATTTAACAGGACTGAGCAGACGTCTCTGCCTAAAATGTAATTTGAGTGTAATTCACAAATTTATTGAATATATTATGTTTTTATGTGTATACAGCATGTGTTTGTATGTAAATATATTATATAAGTATGTGTTTGTGCACGCGTCTCATATGAAACATTCATATAAAAAGCAATTCATGATAACACGGAGAATTTCTGTTGATAAGTGTATGTCAAAGTATTTGTGGGCACGTAATTAGGAGAAAAATCTCAATTAAGAATTTCTTAAAACATAATGCAGTAACTCTATAAGCCCGCAATCTTATTAATGTTAATTCTCGCCAGCCGGCGCGAATAGGCGGCTCTGTCCCTTTACCACCTATTCAGGGAGCCTACGGAGTAAGCGAGTAGCGATAGTAGATTTGAGCGCACACCCATCACAGGCGCACGCCGTGGCAGAAAGTAAAGTTGAGGATCATGATGCTCAATATCCCGGAGGCCAAACCCCATTTAAATTAAATTAACAAATATTGTAAGTAAATAACAATAGCCCACGTTTAGAAATGTTTAGAT
This sequence comes from Clarias gariepinus, assembly GCF_024256425.1. NCBI lineage: Eukaryota > Metazoa > Chordata > Actinopteri > Siluriformes > Clariidae > Clarias > Clarias gariepinus. Next base: position 42,977,814 of record NC_071102.1, on the reverse strand, counting down.
TATAAACAAATAATCCTGCATGCGTTTTAGGTGTTCCAGCTGCCACTGTTCTGATGGCTCTGTCAGAGACAATCATTTTGTAACAAGCCTGTAAATTTCCATGTAAAACAGGAACATCTGTGTGAATAAATAGATATGATGAGCTATTGATCATTGTCTTATGTAAACGACTCAGTTCAGATGTAAGTAAATGGAAAGAAAGTAAATTGCTGCGCTGTTTTGGGGAGGGACGTGCTAATGATTTGGTCTGCAGAGATAAAGAGAGAGGTGTCAAGAGGTCTTACATACTCATGAAAAGTCAAGGATTATGTAGTGAAACAGAGGATCTGCTAAAAAATGTTAGGCACATCAGTCACTAAACCCCAAATAAAAGGTCTTTTGTAAACAATGTCAACTTTAGAAGACTTTAAAACGGTAACAATGTCAACTTTAGAAGATTAAAATTACACAAATTTAAATCACTGAAAGTCTCCAGAAGAGCCTCAGATTCAAGAGGGTTTTAAAGTGTGGAGAGGTCCATTTCAGTTTCTCTGAATGTATAGATGAGAACAGCTGATTCACACCTGGGGAGGGTGCGACAACCCAGGATTAATAGGAATAAGAGGCCCTTTTTGCATAAATATTATTTAGTACAACAACATTCCTCCGCGCTTGAGAAAACGTTTTGGTGCAGTTGCGTGCTGATTAGACTTCTCCCATCTCTCGCTACGTTTGAAGTCCCTGGGGCGCGTTCCATTTGCCCCGCTTGAATGCCGCACTTCCGCGTTGTTGCGCGCGCGTCACACTCGCACCATGTAGTAAAATCCACTGTCACCCAACAAACCCTGAGGATTTTATAGTGCGGGGTGCAAGCCCGGGATCATTAGCAAGGATAGCTCACCAGCAGTGCCTAATTCTAACTAAGCCCCGCTTCTTCGCATATCTGAAGGGGAGGACGCCTAACTAGTGAGCGAGGAGTGATATTGATTTTGTGCACGCTGTGACAGGCTAAAAAACCCATTGTCCTCAAAAAATGTAACAGATGAGGACTCTGATTGATGTGCAAAAACTATAATAAACTATATAAGACTACATAGTCTTTATAAGACTTTTATTTAAGCACACTTACAATAACGAAAAAACGTTATGATTTTGTAAATGTTTGAAAGCAAATAAGCTATCAATAATAAGCAAATAAGGTGCACTGTTCTGTATTGTTTTTGGTGAACGCGTCAGAAAATGATGGCAAACGTGTTTTTCCCGACGCATTCACAATCATCAGTCAACTTCTGCCGGTGCGCTCTGGAAAACTTTTTGCGTGCGGCTGAGCGCTGATTTAGACTACGAGGAAAATTAAAGAGGAGGACACATGACATGACGGAATTAGGCACGGCTGGTGAGCCGTTTTTTAATCACTGGAATGGAAGAGATAGTCCTTATCGTAACATGTCTTGTATTGTTTTTAATCGCTCAATACACAACCCATCATTTTTTCATGCTATTTTACAAGGGTAAATACAAATGGAATAATTTAATTTGGTTTATTTATTTATTTTTAAATAAAATCTAAAATTTAACATTGTAGAGTATTTAAAAGCATGCATGTTATAATAAGAAAAATCGCATTCCAGGGATTAAAAACGGTAACAATGTCAATTTTAGAATGTAGAATCCAGAAGATTTTGAATTTACACAAATTTAAGAAGAGGCCTAAAGCAAGATCCAAGATCCTCCACTTTGCTGAAACCATGCACAGTGGAGAAACTTATTCACACCTGAAAAGGGGGTATTATTTGCTGTAAGGGCCATATTTCATTTTTGTGATTTGTTGTTATGTTTATTTTATTTTAGTCTATTAGTTAAGCATTAAGTATCATACTCATAATTTGTATTGTGACATCATTTTATGAGTTGTTCTGTGACATCATCTCACAGTTATGTAGCTGCATGTCTATCACGCACGTTAGTTGTTCAGTTGCTGTTAAGACATGGAAGGATACAGAAAGGTTTGGAGTACACAAGCTTTTGACCGTGATATTGTGATATCGTGAGACTGTAAGCTAAAAGGATACAGTAAAATGAGTTGTTGTAACTGTAATCTATCAAAGCTACAGAACACAGCAAACGACTCGTCGTGACTACAGTAAATTTATGCAAGAAACTGTAACAACCGTTGTACTTTGATGTTGAAAATAAAACAAGACACAAAGAAATCAATGAAACGTCTGGAGTCGTGAGTGACACTGTGTAACAAAAAGACATGCGTCAGAACTTGTGAATAACATGCACGTACATTTGCATTTGAATGTGTCTGACATTGCAAAGCACACACAGTAACACTTGGACAATGGAATATCGCAGAACGTGCAAGTTGACACCCTTGCACCGCAAAATGTTGGATTTGAATTAAAATGCCACTTATATTCGTGTTTAATTAAATTCTTAAATCATCTTGTTTACCCATGAGTTTACTGCATAAATACCAGAACAAAAGGTCTAGGGACAAAACAGAGAACTTTCTTTTTTCGTTTTTTTTTTTTTTTAAGCAAAAGCAACCCAACATTGTGATTAAAGTACCCGAAATAACACAGAATTTTGACCCAGCATAAACAACCCAACGATGTGTTTACAGAAACCCAGCATTTTTTTAGTGTACTACTACAATATTAACAAATGAAGTGCAGTCAAAGCCCAGGGATTTTGCGTGCTGTCGCATTGTATTCAGAGTGGTACATATTTTTGTGGTTATTTTTTTTTTCATTTCATGTCTGTTGGTTTATAGATAAATCTGCTCATATCTGCGCATGCGTTTATCAGCCTTTTGATCAAAAAGCCGCACGCGCAACTCACTTTCACTTTGCACAAGATTGTATATTTAAAGCACATAAAAACAATAAAACAATTGTTTTAGGCTAACATATCATACATCATTGTAGTCTTTTTGCACACGTGCAGGTGCGTTACAATAATAATAGGAATAATAACAATAAAAAATTCGGAGCACTACTACTAATAATAATTATAATACTGAATGAAAAAAGCGCAGTCGAAGAAGTATCATCATTAAAGGATAAAAGAAAATGAAGAATAAATACATATTAGTATTTACAGTTTGAGCTCGACAGGTTTATGAGCTCCGTCGCTTGCTGTCAATGGGTGCCTAAGAGAGAGAACACATTTTTAGCTTCAGTAGACACACAATACTTCAGACTGAAACACGACTGCCCCTTACAGGTAATGAAGGGCATTTTCACAGCTTGCCGTGCGCAGCCGCGCAATGCCGCGGCAAATCACGGGATTCCTTTTCTCGAAACGTGCGTTTTTAATGGCGACATCTGTAATTTGAAAAATTTGAGAAATTTGATTTGACAAGAATCTTTGACAGCACAAGAAGCAGGCTGAGAACAGGTCTAAAACATGCAGATTCAGAAAACCTTCAGAGAAATTGGGTATGACAAGGAGTAGGCTGAAAAAAACTAAATAATCAATTCCATTAAATTAAATTCACTTCTATTTGTATAGCGTTTTTAACAATTGACATTGTCGCAATGCAGCTTTACACAATTAAAAGAATTAAGTTTGTTTGAAATGTGAATGTGTATGAATGAAAATGATAAGACTGTCCCTGATAAGCAAGCCAAGGACGACGGTGACAGTGGCAAGAAAAAAAAAACTCTCTGAGATGATAATAGGAAGAAACCTTGAGAGGAACCAGACTCAACAGGGAACCCAGCGACCGAAGACACAGGTCTTCAGAGCGACTGAAGACACAGGTCCTCAGAGAACGTCTGTCTGCATCAGTCGAGAATGGGACCGTCTTTGTGGAAAAGTGGAACCATCCCCAGTCACCACACGCATCCCAGGCAGACCACACGGGGCACCAATGTGATGAGATCTCCAACCAGAAACAGGACTCGAGGACGAGTTAGACAGGTCCAGAGGGCAGAGAAGGTCTGGATCACTGGCAGCTCAGGAGCGACATATATAGCTCGACAGAGAGACAGGTAGAGGAAAAAGGAGAGAGGGAGAGAGAGAGAAAGGAGAGAGCAGTAGTAGTGTAGAGTGCAAGCAGGGACTCCGGCAAGACTAACTATGACAGCATAACTAAAAGGGAGAGCCAGAAGGAAACACAGACATGAGGGCTCCCTGAGATGTAAAGCAACCAATCACCTCACCGTCAACAAACCTGAGTGATCAATGAGAGTGGGGAGGACAGCATCTAAACATACCATTTCACCATAATACTCTACGTCCATGAGTCCCCCAGATCTGCTCCTTTACAGTACCTAAGGCAAATCAATTTACAAAAATGCTTGGCTAAAAAAATAGGTTTTTAGGCTAGACTTAAACACTGACACTGTGTCTGAGTCCCAAACACTATTTGTAAGGCAATTCCATAACTTCGTAAGAAAAAGCTCTGCCCCCTGCTGTAGTTTTAATAATACGTGGTACTGACAAGCAGCCTGCATCCTTTGATCGAAGTAGGCATGGTGGATTGTAAGATACTAGCAGTTCACTGAGATACTGTGGCACAAGACCATTTAATGTTTTATACGTCAATAGTAGTACTTTAAAATCGATGCGAAATTTCACAGGAAGCCAATGTAATGTGGATAAGATAGGGGTGATGTGCTCGTATCTTCTGGTTTGAGTGAAGACTCTCGCTGCTGCATTCTGGACTAACTGAAGCTTGTTTATGCACCTAGCTGAACAACCAGACAGTGAGGCATTACAATAGTCCAACCTAGAGGTGATAAAAGCATGAACTCGTTTTTCTGCATTATTTGGTGGCAATATATTTCTTATCTTGGCAATATTTTTGAGGTAAATGAATGCTATCCTGGTAATATTATCTACATGTGCTTCAAATGAAAGGCAGGAATCCGCCTATTTGACCGCCCTTTGTTTTAAATGGGAAGCTGTTGCTGACACACAATGATAAACCTACTAAGTCTCTAAGGGGACAAAGGAAGTGGAAAAAAATAACGGCAGAAAAAAAAAAAAAAAGGCACGTTTTGCATTAGAACTCAAAGTTTTTGGCATTACTTTTTTCTGCCGTTTTTTCTCCTCTTTTGTCCATCTAGCAGCTTCATACTATAACAAAAAGGAAAGCTCTACTTTATTTTATATCGTATGGAGAAAATTTATTAGTTTGTTCATTCTATTTGAAGCTTCTGAACGTCTTGGATAAAGCAGGAGCAGCAATTTAGTTCTGAACCTGCTTCCGTAAAATTGTCACTAAAACAATATTGAATTTGAATAAATCAGATCTACCACAGCAGATAATAAACTATGCTATGTCATAAGCAAGCACCACGATTATGCCCCGTTTCGTTCAGTGTTGCTAGGCAACGGATCATGCGCCTAATCAGCGGGAACGTAGTTCACTTGGCCGCGGTGTATTATAAACCTGCAGAATGTTTCACTGCTTATGCTCACATAAGGATCATGTAATAAAAGCAAGGGAAATGTGGGAGTGGCCACTCAATAAGAACTCACCCAAAGATTTCGGTAACTACACTGAGTGTAACATCTGCATAGTGACACTAAACAGCTGAACAACTTCAATTTTCCGTTTACCTATGCCAAAAGTGCTGTATTTTGTTTGTTTACATTTAGAATTTTTATAACAGTACAAAAAGTATGCGCGCGCACAGACACACACACACCTCCCCTGAGCCCTCGGTCAACATCCAATCACGAATGAGTCAAGACGTAGCCTAACGTAGTGTCGTGTCGGATTTCAGCAGTCATGGAGGGAAAGACTTTAAAGCAGTTGCAGCGTTTTTTTTTCGGTTACAACAAGCATAGCGATGAGTTTACGTTGTTTCACTGTTTATGATATACTGAGAAAAAAAGCTGTATTTTGTTTGTTTATATTTAGAATTTTTAGAGAGAAGGTAACAGTTTGGTCTGTGTAGTTAGTGCCCTTTTAGAGTATATATATATATATATATATATATATAATGTGTGTGTGTGGGTGTATAATCGAGGCTGGCTCTATTCAGGGGCAAGAGGGGGCAGCGCCCCCTTAAATAAAGGTCTGCAATATGTTAATATATTCCTGAAATTAATATATTACAAGTTGATAAACTGATTTGCGGTAGCGGAAAAATCCGCTGAAAAGGGGACACTACACAATACGGTATTAGATTTCCCTCATGTCTCTGTCCCTCTGCTGTGCGTATTCATTCACAGGCATTCACTGATGATGCCATCTCTCATCACCTCCTCCACACATCACTCACTCACCTGGACGCTAGGAAAGGGAATTATGTGAAAATGCTCTTCATCGACTACAGCTCTGCATTTAATACCATAATTCCCTCCACACTCACCACCAAGCTGGAGTACCTGGGACTCAGCTCATCTATGTGCCAGTGGATCTCCAACTTCCTAACTGGCAGACCACAGGCAGTAAGGATGGGCGGTCATGTCTCAGCCTCCCTCACTCTCAGCACTGGAGCACCCCAGGGCTGTGTTCTGAGCCCCCTGCTGTACTCTTTGTACACCCACGACTGCGTGGCGACTACCAACTCCACCGCCGTCATCAAGTTTGCTGACGACACTGTCGTGGTGAGCCTGATCGCCAACAACGATGAGTCGGCCTACCTAGAGGAGATAGGAAATCTGGAGAAATGGTGCCAGAGGAACAATCTCCTCCTGAACGTCAGCAAGACAAAGGAGCTGATTGTGGACTTTTGTACAAAGCAGGAGAGGAACTACCAGACCCCAGTCATCAACAGCAGCCCAGTGGAGAGAGTGGACAGCTTTCGATACCTCAATGTTCACATCACGCAGGACCTGTCATGGTCCTGTCACATCAACACCGTGGTGAAAAAGGCCCGGCAGCGTCTCTACTACCTCAGACGCTTGAGAGACTTTAGACTGCCCTCCAAGGTGCTCAGAAATTTCTACTCCTGCACCATAGAGAGCGTCCTGACGGGAAACATCACAACCTTGTTCGGGAACAGCACCATGCAGGACAGACAAGCTCTACAGAGGGTGGTGCGTTCAGCTGAACGAATCATCCGCACCGAGCTCCCTAACCTGCACTCGATCTACAGAAAACAGTGCTGGACTAAGGCCAGGAAGATGGTAAGGGACCTCAGCCATCCCAACAATGGACTGTTCTCTCTGTTGCGGTCTGGGAAGCGATTCCGCTCCCTGAAGACCAATACAGGAGCTTCTTCCCGCAGGCCATAAGGTCTCTCAACCACAACACAATACAGCACTAATATCATCTCTTTTACATCCAACAGTGGGCATTTATGGACAGTATGGACACATTCATGCACAATTTTTGCACTATATACTTATACTTTCATTATGGACCACTGCACAAATCACTTTAATAATAAGACACTTTAAAAAGTCAGTCACTTTATGCATATTTGCACACCTCAGCCATTTTTTTAATTACTTATGGACAAATCTCTATTTTCTTCTTTCATATTTCTATATTATATATATATATATATATATATATTGTTCTTATTTGTACAGTATATTTTTATTCTAATTTTATTTTAGGTAGCACAGTATATTTTTACTTTTACTAGTTAATTTCATTTTTCTGCAATATTTCTTTTACTGCAATATGTGTTTATTTTTACTTGTACAATATATTTTACCAGTTAACTTTATTTTCTACCATATTACCTTTTATTTATATTCATTCTTATGTTTAAGTTTTTATTTTAGGGTCACTGGTAGTCGGAAAAGCATTTCACTGCATATCGTACTGTGTATGACTGTGTACGTGACAAATAAAACTTGAATTTGAATTTGACTTACATTCCATACAGACTTAAATAATCTTTTAACTGTGTAAAGCTGCTCTAAAACTGAACCCTATGGAACACCAAACTCCACTTGAGAACATGAGGAATGGTCACCATCTAAATCTACAAACTGATAACAATTAGTCAAATAGGATCTGAGCCACAAGAGGGCCGTTCCATTAATTCCTACTACATTTTCTAATCTGTGAAGGAGAATAGCGTGAACAATAGTGTCAAAAGCTGAACTGAGGTCGAGTAACACAAATATAGTGATGCAACCCTGATCAGAGGCCACTAAGAGGTCATTTACTACTTTAACGAGTGCTGTCTCTGTGCAGTGATGAGGCCTAATCCTGACTGATACAGTTTGTTTATCCTATTTCTATGTAGATATGAACATAGCTGCTGTTATACTACCTTTTCCAGAATTTTAGAGATAAAGAGGAGGTTTCATATCGGCCTGTAATTGGAAAGCTGACCGGGGTCAAGGTCAGGTTTCTTGATTAGTGGTTTAATAACTGTTTATTTAAGAGATTTAGGAACATACCCAGTAGGAACATGGCACACATCTGTCTATATAAGGTAACAGTGCAAGTTAGAACACAAACCAAGCCATGAAGTTCAAGGAATTGTCTGTAGACAGGATTGTATTAAGGGGAAGGGTACAGGAACATTTCTGCAGCATTAAAGGTCCAGATGAGCACAGTGGCCTCTATCACTCATAAATGCCAAATGACCGATCGGGGGAAAAGGGCCTGATCATAGAGGGAGGTGACCAAGAACCTGATGGTCAGTCTGAAAGGCCTCCAAGATTTCTCTGTGGAGAGAGGAGAACCTTCCAGCAGAACAACCATCTTGTGGCATCATACTTAAAAAAGGTTCCAAAGGTGCTTCAGAATTTTAGTTTCCTATGGTCTGAGTCTTTCAGGTGCCTTTTGGCAAACTCCGGACGGGCTGTCATGTGCCTTTTACTGAGAAGTGGCTTCCGTCTGGCCACTCTACCATACAGGCCTGGTGGAGTGCTGCAGAGATGGTTGTTCTTATTTTTAAAAAATTTGAAAAGATTGCAAACAAACTTTTATGTTGTCATTATGGGGTATTGTTGGTAAAATTTTAAGGAAAATAATGAATTTAATCCATTTTGGAGTAAGGCTATTACTTAACAAAACTGAATACTTTCCGGATGCAAGGTGGGTATATAGCTTACATACTCTGTGTTTGTGAAACTATAAATTTATCTTGTAATTATGAAAATGAATATAGGAATTTTATTTATTTATTTGCATCAGGAGAGATAACATTTAACACATTTTCAATTATAATTGTGTACCATAAAAGAAACACACACACACACACACACACACACACACACACACACACACACACAAAAACAAAAAACACATGTGGTTCATAACCTTTCATTAAAAAAATACTGTTTATTAATTATAGTGAACAGCTCAGTTTAATTACTTATTCTATAGATGCAGTGCATAGAGATTACTAATTATTGTAAATGAAAAAAAAATTTAAATATGTAAAGCAATAGTTAAGTGTAAATTTAACATCTAAAAAATGAAAGCTAACTTAGATATAGAAAATATTTGTGAAATTGTGAAACTTGCCTTAATAATGTTATCCATCAACAACAAACAAATTAACAGATATTAAATGATAAATCAAGTGTAAATGATAAGCACACATTAAGAAACCATATAAAAGCCATTAAAATAAAAGCAGTATAAAATAATTAGCAATAAAACAAGTATAAAAATGTAATAACAAATAGAACCCTTAATTTAAATCCCTCTTTAAAATCCTGTCCTGCGGACAAAATTTTATAGGTAACACACACAGTACTACAGTATATGAGCACAAAATAACAGATTGATTCATCAGTACTGCTACTGCTCTATTATAAGATGTCAAAGTTGCTCTTCTTCTCCTATTCACTTTAGAGACAGAAGAGATTGAATGCATCACTCTCAGCTCTTTAATTTTCTTGGGATTTTATGGACCTTGCTGTAGATCTGAGACAAATCATCAGCCATTTCATCTGTCCCAAGTCTGTGGAACAAAAACAGATGATAAACTTAATGAAGTAGACTGAGCAGCACAATTAGTGTTGGTGTAATGATAATGATTTGCTCACTGGGTGGCAGCAGTGCTCCTGCTAATGTTTACAGCAGCGTACTGAACTTCCTCTTCCTCTGTGGTGTCTGAAGGAAGTCTGGGTGACAGAGACTCTTCCTGTCTGTGGGATTTTTTAAAAACGACACTGGCATATTGAAGGTTATCCTGATCATCTGAGGCAACTTTCCCTCTGAAGTCTGAGGCTGGGACAGTTTCATACAAAGCATCAGGCGAAGGCTGAAAAGAAGCATAGACTAAATTACATATATGAACATGTCACATGATCAAACTGTCTCTCCTTTTACCCACACTCACCTGTTCATTCTCATCAGTGCTGCAGTGGCTGTTAGCTGAGCTCAACTTCCTCTTCCTGAGAAACACCAAGCACATGTTCATGATAATTGTATAAATGAGTATTTAATTGTAAATCATGTTCTAAACATACTTAGTGTATTCATATTTACATACCACATCCACAGAGCTCCTGGGATGAGTGTTAATGCCAGAAAAACACCCAGTCCGATCATGATGAGCTTTAACACTGTGTTCTTCTCGGAGCCTTCAGAAACTAATAATAAGAACCAGTTAATCTCAACGTGTGATCAAAGCCAGGTTTATCAGGATTACACAATGTTGGAATTTTACCCCCAGTGTTGATCATTGAGAGACACCTTTGTTTATGCAGATATTTATTGTGCTTAATTGCATTAAATCTCTCACTCACTCGTCATACCACTGAACCTGTAGCATGGAACTTAACAGGGTGTCAATCCATTTCAGGGAACCCAAGCACACACATTCACTCACTCACACACCCTACAAGCAAAGTAAAAATGCCAGGTAACCTACACTGCATGTCTTTGGATGGGAGAACATTCAAGCTGTTTATATTTTGTCATATTTTCATTTTGACATTTTTAAAGGAATATTATTACAACATGGACAAACACTGAAGGTGAAAAGTCGCAAAGTGATAACATCTGGTTTTTTTTTTTCCAAACTTGGTAATGTTTTGATGTTTCTTCATTTCACAATGAGTGGTCTGGGATTTGTGCAAATTTACTGGAGAACATCATTCAGGTTCTTTAAAACCTACAATTATAAAAAAAAAAAACTCTGAGGTTGCTATTACTTACCAAACACATCCAGGAGTGTTGGTGTGGAGTTGTGCTGTCCCAGCTGGTTGTGAGCAGTGCAGTAGTACAGTCCTCTGTGCTGGGAGCTGATGTCACTGATACTGTAATTCTGGCCTGTTGTCAGCATTGTGTCTGCAGCTGCTCTCTGCTTAAACCAGGAGTAGTTTTGGACAGGAGGATTTGCATCACTGCTACAGCTCAGAGTCACTGAAGCCCCCTCCAGTGTGTCTTCAGAGGAAAGAACCACTGCTGTGGTGTTTTTAGGGGAATCTGATTAGAAATAAAACACCTGAATCAGCTAATAAATATTTAATATTCCTATATTTAAGTGAAATATGTTTTGCGTGTAGGAAATATGTTTTGCGTGTAGCCGATAACTGCTCCTTTGATCTGCTGGTTACAGCGGGGCGCCGCCTGTACAAGCCAAGCTCTTCCCCCAAAAAATTGTGTGAATGTCTGCAACAATCACTAACCATTAAAATGTTAAGAATTTAATTAAACACGAATATATACATTATATTTTATTTACACATTATATTTTCATTATATTGTGACGGGGGCGGGGTTTCGCTTGGGAACCATCATGCTTTGCAGAAGGGGCTGTTATGTGTTCACCCTGTTGGGAGAAGGTATTTGGTTTAGTGGCTTCAGCCAGCAGGGTATCTGCAGGTTTCTACGAGATAGATTTAAGACTTTTTAAGACCTTTTTAATACCGTACAGAATGAAATTTAAGACCAATTTTGTAGTAACAAATTTGCAAACACCACACAACACAACCAATTAAACTCTTTATTGATTTACAGAAAGAGTGAAACAAAATTGCAAAATATTCTTTGCACTGACTAATCATTAGGAATAATATTGACAGCCATGGGCTTATGAAGATTTCAAACAAACACTGCACAGCAGTAAGTACACTGCATGCCATTAACCTGAACATTTGTTTTTTACTGTATTGATCTCAGTTCTTTGCCCTTTGCCTCCAACTCGGTCTCAATTTGCTGTAATTCACTTGTTTTTTCTTTATACCTCTTCCTCAGTGTGTTCGATTTTGTAATGAGCTGTGCCATCAAGGTGCCAGCTTTTCCTTCAGCTTCTTCTGCAAGCTGATCCGCATCCCTCTGCAGGCTCATAGATACCTGGACCAGAATTTTTTTTTTCTTTTTCAGGTGCTCAATGTTTTCTTCTAAAGATTTCCGTTTCTGTGCCTGGACATCTGTAATTTTCTTAGCCTTCTGCTGATCCAGGTGCATTCTATATCTAGACCTGGCAGATGCAGCTGAGGCCAGTAACTCTTTAGAAATAGGCACATTGAGGAGCCCTCCACAGATGTTGACATAATCGCATACCAGTCGATGTGTGACCATTGTCTCCTCCTGCATATTGCAGGTCTCCACTTCTTTGTTAATGGAGAATCCCCTCTCCACTGTAGCCTGCCCATGGGACAGGAGAAGCAGTTTCTTGCAAAAGCCCCACAACTCATCATAGCGCTCGGCAAGTACACCATGCAAGAACGTATCTAGCCTGGTCTCTGTGGATCTGTATGAGACAAGGGTCTCATTTTCAGCAGATAACATGTTACTAAACTGCTGGATTATCACATCACCTACAGAAAACAGTAAGGAAAAAATACAATTAATTTTATTTAAAAAAGAAAAAAGAAAAAAAAAAGTATGCATATAAAGTATTAATACAATTTTTACACAAGCCATTTTTTACATTTAGAATAATGTCATATTTCACAACTTGCTACATACTACACTTCGATAGAACTGAACTATTCT